>NW_018407907.1:1327758-1352112 GCF_002113885.1 Mizuhopecten yessoensis | reverse complement strand
GGGGGGGGTGTTGGGGGTGTTTACATAACATAACACAACAAAAAAACAAAACAATGTTTTTTAACCCTGGACTCTTACCTTTCCTTAGTGACTCGACAATATACATTGGAAACAATTGGTTTAAGTGATTATAGTATATAAGACCTCGGTTTTACTTCTATACATATGAAGGTTGGCAACTTAGCCTTATAACAGAATGTACCCCATCGTACTTCAAACATCTGAAAAGCACATATTGTCAAAATCTCCTAGTTTATAGAAATTCAGAATAGTTGTGTGAGTGATTTATCTTTCACATACTGTGTCAGTCATTAAGCAAATTCACATCCAAAACACGATAGTCCAGGAAAACTTTGTCAACAGCCTGTCTTTGTTTCTGCTGCTCCATGTATCAGGTAGTCCAGGTATGTAATCTACATCCTCAACTGTCCTGTATGTACTGTAAGTTAGCAGGAACACCCAATATATTGAGCCGCAGAGGAAAAATGTGTATATGCTTACGGCGTGAGGTTTTTTTCTGAAGCAATTTTCGTGAGTCTTGTATGTACTGTAAGTTAGCAGAAAAACCAAATATATTGAGCTGCAGAGGAAAAAGGTGCATATGTTTACGGCGTGAGTTTTTTTTTCTGAAGCAATTTTCGTGAGTCTTGTATCTACTGTAAGTTAGCAGGAACACCCAATATATTGAGTCGCAGAGGAAAAAGGTGCATATGTTTACGGCGTGAGTTTTTTTTTCTGAAGCAATTTTCGTGAGTCTCACGCCAAAATCTTTAGATATGGCATGTAAACTTTACCACAACAGTTTGAATAAATGCCTTTTTAGACCGCTGAAGTATTCGGGTATATATTCTGCCACGAGGCTAAGCTGCCAACTTTAGCTACGTAATATTGTTACCACGTATAATGTCATATCATAAACAAATATCAAAACATTTAATTTTAACGGCAGGGATTTTTCTGTGTATCTGTCACATATTTCTAAACATTTTCTTCAGGTTGGTAAGTATGGATTATGAGAAGTTCTTTTTACACAACCAATAACATTTTCTATGTGACGTTTCGATGACTAGTACGATATGTACACTGTCACCTTCATCAGACAAATGACCAATGAAGCGTATGTACACAAAGGTGTAAAATGTGTACAAGTTGTCCATAAAATCGATGTCGATTTCAGCTGCGCTGGAAACGTATATACAATAATATAGTTGTTATATATATGTAGCGAAATGACTCAATTCAGCTACGCTTAATTAACATTTGGTCATAGATGTGCGAGAGTCTTTGAGCCCCCTCGTATCGATTTAGATTAAGCCTGTCACATTATATATATATATACTGCTCCAGTGTTAACATTATATATATTAATAATATAACACCATTTTCTTTTCTACAGAAATGGGCGTCATGTCCGAAATTGGTCAGGCAGTGGAAGAAATGGATTGGACGTAAGATACTGAAATATGATAATTAATTGTTCTATCAATGATGTTATTCAGTTGTTACTTAGTTGATTGGAGCCTCAAGGAATGTATTACTGATCTCAGTGATCGCATGGAGGGTCACGTACCACATGTGCATGTGACTGTTCTGGGGCTGATGAAGGAGTTACACGTTACCTGATTTGTTTAGACAATCTTGTCCTTGGCACAATGACACTCATTAAAGTTATATATGCCAAAGATCATATATACATGTATTTGTTTTAAGTCGACCATAACATTCCAGTGTTTCTTTTAGGATGAATTAAGGTCCTCAAAAAGGCCCCTTCCTCTTGATAATTTCTGCTATTTTCCCCCAGAATCCATTTTTCTGAAGTCACAACATGCACATGCTCCAATGCTCCAGTGGAAAGGAAGAAGAAAAATTACTGCATTCTTTTCGAATGAATTACAATTTCAACTGTTATCAAATTATCCTGTTTTTTAATGCTTAAATAAGGAATACATTACTTAAGATTAAGCTTTGTTTGTTGCACAGTGATTAAGAAACATGCTTTGTACAAATTTACAGCCATTAGATAGGTACATTAGGTAGATTGGTTTTCATTACACTCACAAAAAAACCCAAGAAGGAAACTTTGTTTTTAAAGTTTAATACTATCTTTAACCCTATAGATACAAAGACTATACACTAAAAATCACCATTCCATAAAAATTTGAAACAAGAAATTAGCTGCTGGACACCAAATCTGTTCATGAAACCCACTTGTTGTCTTCTCAGCTTTGGTTTTGAAAAAAAAAAATTGATGTTAGAAATAGAAAAATCAAAGTGTGAATGTTTTTTTTATTTACAGTTTACCGACAGATGTACAGTCCGAAGCTATACCCATGATCCTTGGTGGCGGTGATGTTCTTATGGTAGGACTTAAATTTATACGGCAGAAATATAAGTGTTTTGCTTTTTTTTTGCCAAAATGCAAATTAATGAGTACTATTAACTGATCAACAAATCTTTGTTTTGCATTCTTATAGGTATATAACATTTGAAACTTTATATCAAAGAGTAGAGCCATATTAACTCATTCACCCCTGAAGACACATTTGAACTCTTCCAATTCAAAGGTTGGAATAGTTCATTATGAAATTTCAGGGGTGAATGAGTTAACAGGATTTTGATCACTTCACCCTAAATCGTGTTCGCACCAAGAGTTGATTGCCCTTATCAAAAATGCATTTTCAAGTTATAAATATCAGATTTTAATGATTAAAAAACTTAAAATTTTGTGTTGTCAATTTTTTTTTCATGCTGGTTGTATATGCTACATTTTATATGCAGATCAGTGCAGATAAATGTTTTAGGGCAAAACAACCTACATGTAGTATGAAACGACTCGGAGCGAACAGGATTTAGGGTGGAACGACTTGACACTATATGCACAGTTCAAAGTTCACCATCTTAGAAGGAAGTGTCTCATATTATGATTGTTATGTTGCAGGCTGCTGAGACTGGAAGTGGTAAAACCGGAGTAAGTATGGTTTGCGATTAAATTACAGTCTAAAGGGTAGAATTTTTAAAGCAAGCAGTTGAATGATCAATTATGGACTTCTGTTGAGGTCCATAAGAAATACATATACACTAAAATAAAAATCTTAAATTGTTAAATAAGATGCTAAACATTGTTCAAATCAATAAAAAAGATGAAATGGATGAAAACTGAGGGACGACAATACTGGATTTGGCAAAAAGCATTGTGACGTCACAATTGAATTGACGTCATAAAATGAATATTGACCTGCAGTTGCTTAAAATAATAAAAGTAAATATCACAAAATACCGACCCCCACATGATTATGATCAAGCAAATAACGTTTTTGTAGAAATGGAAATGATAAAAGATATATGTATTTCATATATTTACTCTTTTCTATAGTAAATGGGGAGACACCTCCTAGGCGGAAAAATGTTGAACAAACTGAATCTTTATCTTTGTTTGCAATACGGCACACAATGCTGCAACACTTTACATGGAGTTAGTTAAAATACACAGGGCAACCTGAATGTTTCATAATGTCACACTTTATAATACCATTATTCTACATTTGCAGGCTTTCTGTCTCCCAATAATGCAGATTGTGTATGAAACCCTTAAGGACCAGGAAGAAGGAAAAGGAAGAAAGGTCTCCTCTAAAACTGCAGGTTAAAACTTGATGTATTCACAAACAGGTCTATTACCATATTTATCTGGCACTAAGCCCATGCCTGGTAATAAGCCCACCGATATCTATTGCAATTTTTAGCGTTTTGTAACAAAATGTTTTTCCATTGTCTTGTAATAAGTGCCCCCCTCCTACATTAAATCTGAGATTATGTGTTTGCCTTTTGGCTTATTGCAGGATAAATATGACTATTATTTTCAGAAAACGATGAATTATGGGTACAGAAAATGCATCAGGTGTCAGATTTCCTTTTCACATGACATAATATATTTAGCTGTATCCAAATAAGTTATTTTTATTAAGTGACCATCTCAACGATATTGAATTCAACATGGCAACATTAAGACTTGTGAGTAAAGGAGAGTTTCTCTGTTGTTATTTGCAATAAACCCTTCTACAGTCAAACCATCAGAAAAATTTGAAACATCAGAGCTTTGACTCACGAATGCTGAATATTGACCATTAAATTTCCGAAGCCTGTGACGTTGTAAATGCAGCTCATTTTCCATTTCAGTTTAATGGTTGTAATTTCAACCTTTTTTATAACACACTGGCTTTGATTATACTTCAAAACAGCGAGAAATTTGACTCACAAAACTTTAATTCCTGAATCGAATATTAGTAGTGTTACATAAGGGGGAAACCTGTAGATCGACACATCGAGAAATTCAAATATTCCAATTCAATTTATGGAAGTTTGACTGTAAATGTTAAACTAGTTTTATTTATAGCAATTATACAGTGACGCATTCAGGTAAATTTTCTTTGTGCATTAAATTCTGGCCTTTTAGCCCATAGGAATTCAAATGATATTATTTTTCGGAGATACTGTACCAACTGTACTCCCTTATAAGGACTAAACATTTTATTCTCCCTATAGAAAGTATGGAATATCTTCCCCTCTTATTTCATTTCTGTGTTTTATTTTGAATGTTGATGTTTGTAGCATCTGGGGGAAGTAACTGGAAGATGAACATGCACGACCGAGGAGATGCTATGGGTAATTAATTTCTTTGTACAACCATGCAGATGCATGTAATTTAACTCATTCACCCCTGAAGACGCATTTGAACTCTTCCAGTTCAAAGGTTGGAATAGTTCATTATGAAATTTCAGGGGTGATTGATTTAATAAACGTCATTTCATTGTCAAGATTTAAATTGGATATAATCAGAGTTGCATAAAGGTTTTTGATAAAAAATGAACCTTATCACTGTACAACCAGATGCATGTAATTTAACACTCATTCACCCCTGAAGATACATTTGAACTCTTCCAGTTCAAAGGTTGGAATAGTTCATTATGAAATTTCAGAGGTGAATGAGTTAATAAACATCATTTCATTGTCAAGATTTAAATTGGATATAATCAGAGTTGCATAAAGGTTTTTGATAAAAAAAATAACCTTATCACTGAAAGTGGAATAAATTACATGTTTTCAATTTTTTTGAAATATATTTCGAGCATCATGTATGAAAATAATTATGTAGAATTGAATAGATCAACAATCCAGATGTTATAGTATTAAGAGAAAGTCAGGATCTTTTTGATACATGGGTTAATCTAATATCAACACCTGAAACGATGTTACGCCGCGACACCGTCAAAAGTCTCACCCATTGGAAAGCACAATGGACGGAAATCTCCCACACTGAGCTCCTTAGAGATTGGCAACCCTAGTATAATTTTTTCAATATATTTTGAGCATCATGTATACAAAGTTTACATAGTCACAGAGTCAATCACAACAGGCGAAGGAGAAGATACTGCTTGTAGTTCATTAGAAGTGTCACTTCTTGACATTTCTAATAAACTACATGAACCTTTGCCTGTGTGATTGAATCTATGACTGTAATGTTTTGAAAGTAGTGACAAAATCAAGGTCCGATATGGGCACCGGATCCAAACAAATTATTAAAGAATTCATTAGATCTATTAATTAAATTAAGTCTGCAGAGAAGTACGGTAATAACTGCAACATGAACAATGAAATAAGTACAAATATATTCTGCAAGTATATATTTTATTATTTGGTTTAATAGTTCAGTTGGTATTATATTTTTTGTCAAGTGTTCCCATCTTATTTTGGCACCTTTGGTCATAGTTAGACATGTAATCCAAAACCACAAAAAGAAACAGCAATTTTAAGATATTTGGTCATAGTTAGACATGTAATCCAAAACCACAAAAAGAAACAGCAATTTTAAGATATTTGGTCATAGTTAGACATGTAATCCAAAACCACAAAAGGAAACAGCAATTTTAAGATATTTTAGAGTTTTTTCTTCAAATTCTGGGTCACATGGATTGGTGACACGTCAGGATCATCAAAGTGAGGCGGAATTACATCTGGGCTTCATATGCATATGAGATAATTTGCGGACGTTATATCGTGGTTATTCTCTCGCAAGTTATTTTGATTGACCAATCAAATGTCGTGTTACATCTGAAATGAATATGAATTTCTATTAATTTTGCAGCCATTGGTCCAGAAGGACTGTTATGTCAGGCTCGGGATCAACAGAAATGGCATGGAACACGCTCCAATAAAGCCATCACACAGCAAGGTAGGTTACAGAAGGTTAAAGGGAGGTAATTATAAAATCTCGTGGTGTAAAAATAAAAACTGCCTAGTGTTTTGAATACATTTTCAAGTTTTGGGAATTGTCCCTGTATGGTCCTTTGATAATAAACATTTGCTTTCTGATGGAAATCATGGTTTTGTTTTGGGGGGAAAAAATTGTAAAACTTTGTAACATTTTTACATAGTTTCATTTTCATGTGATATAATTACAGGACACACCCTTAATAAAACAGATTCTAACATTTCTGTGCCTTAATGCTGAAGAAGGTTTCATTTCAGGTTACTTGTGCACAGTGAAACCTGTCTGATCTGACACCTTGTGGAACACATGCTATTTGATAGATTCACCTGTCTAATCTGACATTCTGTGGGAGGAAACATAATTGTTAGGTCAGACAGGATATCGAAATGTACGGGTCTTATTGCGACAGTTTTCATAAGAAACAGGATTGATTGGGCAGGATGTCAGAATACTTATAAAGTCAGATTAAAAAGGATGTATAAATACTTCAGGGTCATATTAGACAGATTTCACTGTATCCATACCTTCCTATGGTGAAATGCATTCTCCCCAGGTCTTGATTCAAAAGCACCTAACGTCACTTTGTTAATCCATTGTGAGTGATGTTTCTCTCATTGTATACAGGTCCAAGGATCAGAGTGAGAAGAGCTCGCCTATAAATAAGGAAGTGGTATACTAATCAGATTTCAAACTTGCACGTGCGATACCTGAGGCTTGAATCTTGCTTGGTCTGTCAGATAAATATTGTACAACCTGAGGATTTGTTTTAGGTCGCTACTACTTTGAGGCAACTGTCACAGATGAGGGGCTGTGTCGTGTGGGATGGGCGACCGACAAGGCCACACTAGACCTCGGCACAGACAAATTCGGCTTTGGTTTCGGTGGAACAGGCAAGAAGTCCTGGGGCAGACAGTTTGACAGTTACGGAGAGGTAAGATTGATTCAGAGAGGCATGCTTGGTTCTTATAGACAGGTAGGATTCACTTTGTAGATGAAGGTTATTTTATTTCTTAGGACAAGACATATTTGACTTGCAAGTACACATAAATTAAACTTATAGAGATTGGTAGTTTGACTTTTGTGGGCTTTTATAGCTGAATTGTGTTTGACCGTTATAGACAAAAAGGTATGACTTTGAGATAGGAACAATACGTGTGTGATGCCTGTACAAATGTTTAGATCATTTTACAGTAGAGATGGCTGAAATATTAACACCTTCCCCTACAGAACTTAATGCTTTCTCTTCTTTCTATTCTACAGCCTTACGGTATGAACGATACCGTCGGTTGTTACCTGGACATAGACAACGCAGAAATGCGCTGGTCCAAAAATGGTATGTATGGTATGGCGTAAGTGTATCCTCGCGGTCATAAGTGCAAAGTTTCACGAATATCTTGTCCGTACCAGAACTTTTAAACCATTAAAGGGGAGACATACGTTTTTGCTCACAAAAACAAATCTCTAGTTTCATTTCAATTGTATAAACTCAGTGTAAAAAACAACATCAGATCACTTGGTGAGGGCTGTCTCTATTTCAAAAACCAAAAACTTCCAATCATTTGGACTGTGATAAACAAAAACATAGTTTACTGCATGGTTGTTTAAGTTTGCGGGGCTAATATTTCAGGGTTGTCCCGATCAGAGCTTGCTGGTTGGAATTGAATTTTGTGCAACATGGTAAAGCTATAATACACATGAGGTTTCTTTTGCATTTGGGTGATTGGATCTATTTTTCAAGTGTTTTGTGAAAATGAAGTAAAATGTGATATCAAATTGTTTTATCGTCATAATTCCGCAGTAAACGGATATACAGATGTTTTCCTTTGTGTATGCAAATATTCACAGAGAACATAGGAGAATATATATAATTTAAGGATTTAATAATCGCTGGGTATCTAATTTTGCGCTATCGGTGGTGATCCCCCGCGAATATTACCAACTTTACAGTATGTTGACTTGGTTTTAGGAGTGGACCTTGGTAAAGCCTACGATATTCCACCACACTTGAGAAGTGAGAAGTTTTATGCTGCAGTCACTCTGAAGGTTAGTATGTTACAGTTTTGTGGGATATTCCCGTGATTTTACAAGTGTAAGATATTATTAATTATTATTTCTATTAAACTCTAAGAGTTTACTTAATCCTATGGAATCCTTCAGCAAAAGTGGAGCCCACTGTGCCAAAGTACTAAACATCGTACAAGAATATAATTTGGCAGTATTTTTACTAAGTCTGTGACAAAACTCTGTAAAATCCTTCACTCGGTCATAATATAGTTGACATTTTGAGCAGATACGTGTGTCGTGATAAATATCGTATGGTATCGTAGGTATGGTACTGTGATTATGTATCGTAATGTGGGGTATCTGTATCGTTGCGGTCCTAATGATCACAAAAGGAATAAAAATGAAATTAAAACAATTTTGAACATACTGTAAAAGAGCTTATTTTAGCGCCCTCAAATCTTAGCGCATTATCAACTTTTAATAGATTAACGCATTGATGTATTGGTGGACCCTGAAAACCTTCATTAAGAACAACAAACAAGAACTTCGATTGATGCATTCATAATTTATTGCGATATTTAAAGCACAGAAAGAGCTTTAATAAGACTACCAGTAAAATATGTTCATTTACAGTAATATTTCATATGGTCACTGACCCACATTAGATTTCCTGAATTGAAACATATTATTTTTATTTTACAAATTTATAAGGAAACTATTGCATACCTGGTATATGCTTCTGTATACCGAGAAATTTTCTGTAATGAGGGCGAATTTATCATTACAGCGAACATTTATAAACAACATAATATACAAAGTAGTTAAATGTGAAGGGCAAATTTAGTATTGTCTGAAAATGGATTTTACTGTCTAATGACCAAAATTTAACTGGGCGATAATTTTCCGGTACACAGTATATGTGTTGCATCTTTGAGCAAGATACTTCACTCGGCTTGTTCCAGTCTACTCAGCTGTAAATGAGTAGTGCTAGAATTGTAGAATGCTAGCTGTGAGCGCCGAAATGGCAGCACCGGCTGTATGCTCCCCAGCATTAAAAAAGTCACTGGTTGAAATTATCAGATAGTGTCATGATGTTGTAATGTAGTTACCAACCAAAATACTGAAATTAAGTTATATTCTATTTTGTAGAATGCTGAAATGGAGTTCAACTTTGGTAAAACACCGTTCAAGTTCCCTCCAGGCGTAAGTAACAATGTCAACCCTAATTTCTAAGGATCCCTGTACCTCTGTCATAAACTTTAAAAAAGGGTTCAGAACTTTTTTCTGTATGGATCCAAGTTGGACAAATCATTTCTGAAAAGAAAAACATACCTTGTAGGACTTTGATGAGAACAGAATAAGAATAAAAGCAAAAATAAAAGACTAATGACAGTGATGTGAGTGTAAAAATGCAATGGGGCTGCACCAAGATTTGAACCCTGGGCCTTCAATCATTATACTGTCACTTTACCCAATCAAGTTACCAGGGCTGCTTTCGTTTACGGCAATCCAAACGGCTGAACTGAACGAGATAAGGCCCAGTAATCAGATGCTGTTTTCAGGGAAGCCTTGATAAAGCCTTGCAGGGCCGGCTTGAACATTTGCAGGTCCTCCAGGATTTATACCATAAATGTTAACGTTTAAAAGTGGATGAACCGGTTGCTCTGCATAAACGAACAGGCCCCTGGTCAAGGGAAGTTCTCTCTGATCCAGTCTCCCTACAGTTAAATCTACAAATGAATTAAGGGGAGGTTACTGCATGTACGAAACACTGCGGTGGAAATGAAATTTTCTTTTACTTGCCACAACATAATGGCTAACATTCTGTTATTTCAGAGTAAATACGTCCCCCCCCCCCGTCAAAATGACACCATGTTACATATTTCACATATAAAATATTTTGTTGTGTGATTATTTTACAGAAGAATTTCGTGGGTTTAGCCCAGGCCCCTTCGCAGTGTGTTGTACAGTCCAGGATTTCCAGTAAGTAGACATGTCGAGAAATATTACGGTCACTTATGCTCTTTGCACCTCTGGAATGTGTCATGGTAAAATCGAAGGCTCAGTGCACACCACCTTGTAGGTGAGACTAGAATACTAGTTTGATCCTTTGATGTACATCAAAAGAATCTTGCGGCTGCGTAATGGTAAAATTGGCTGACGTTGAAGTCGCACGTTGCTCCTCTTAAACTTCAAAGGACAAGTATGAGCTTTGCGACTTGTCCAATTTTTAGCTCACCTGCCCGAAGTATAAACGGTGGGTGTGGACCCCCTGGGGGCAGAGTAGCAGGGTCCTATAGGGGTTATTTAGGTAAAACATTTAAAATTCTTCTTCTACCATTGGAATTAAGGGTTTTTATCCTAATTTGGTCTGGAGAATCCTTGGGCAAAGGGGACTTAATTTTGTATAAACGGTGGGTGTGCCCCCCTTGAGGGCAGAGTGATGGGGCTGAATAGGGGAAATAGAGGTAAACCTTTAAAATTTAGAGTATTGTAGGTCTAAAATTGAAACATGAATCAGGGCTATTCCTGTAAAACATTTACCCAAACAAATTGGCAGGAAACCCAATCAATAATGAAATGCTGTAGCATGAGTATAACATGGCCACTAGATCTGAAAATCATGAAATATAGATCACATAAAATTGACCATTTTAGGAAAAAATTAGGATTGTGAATGTTTGTTGTGTTTGTTAATGAAAAAATCTGTTCATCATCTGTAATATTTTATATGTACATGTATATTAGAAAAAAGCGCTTTAGAGTGGCTTATGTTAGCTAGATAGGGCCCTATATCAAATGTTGTATATTATTATTATTATTATTATTATTATATTCAAACTTAAAGTAAGAGTTTTTATATTTTGTAGAAAAAAATAATAATTCTGAATTTTCTTTGTTTTTAGGTGGTGTAGCGGTCAGTGCCAAGCCTGCCCCCAATGCCCCCCAGGCCATCATCATAGAGGTTGGTTTTAAATGACAAATTCTATGTTATGATAGTGTCGAAAATTTTCCAGTTGCTTGCTCATTGACACCTTTTTTACCTTTTTTTTCCATATGAGATTTTAGTTTTGCAAAAGGATGAATAGGTCTGATCTCTAGAATGATAAGTTGATATCGGACATACTCTTTTCCAAAAAATATTTCTTATCATTTTACTGTCATTGATATGACTTATTAAAAATTTAAGAACATATATTGAAAATATCCTGTCTGTTCACTTTTGTGAAAATGTTACAAAATATTTTCATAAATTAAGAAAAACTGAAATCAAGTAAAATTTAGATACATTTCCAGGATGCTTTTAGATATAGAGACATATATGTATCTGTTAAAATGAACAAGTTTCAGCTATGCAGATATATTTCCAATGTGAATACAATTTTTAAATAAACATTCTACAGAAAAGCATAGCTACTTTTTGATGAATTCTGGGCCAGGTCCGAGATTTTCTCTTTCTTTTTCTATGACAATTGAGTATATTTTTTTGTATTAAGGCAATTTTTGTACTGTTTTGGTATGTGTATCAATGTTACTTACAATGTATATTCACACCAAATAGGGCACTATTATTTTGGGTTTTATAAAAGTTGTTTGAGGTTATGGTGGATGTTTAATCATCATGCTTTTAAACCTGTCATGTGAGGTGGCAGGGATAATTTTAGGCCAAATAACTGATGTCATTTAAAGGAGAGTTCAAGCTACATTTAACGTTTTAATTTTACAGCCTTCAAGAGAACTTGCAGAGCAGGTAAGCAGTTTTTATTAATATATAAAACTAGCTATTTGAAAACATTTTTTTTTTCTTCATGTTTTTTTTTGTACTTAAATTTATTACAGGATACATAAAGTATAGTAGATATCAAACATGGACATCGTATTGGAAGATTGTCTTACATGAGTTGTCCCTCTTCCTATGATAACATCACTTTATTCTGTTAGTAATGCTTGCTGATACTGTTGGGTCCTTCCTACTCTTTAACACTGTGTTTATTTTGTAGACTTTCACACAGATCCAGAAGTTTAAAGTCCATCTGTCTAACCCAACCATTAGGTAAGTATCTGTCAAATAGCAGGTAAATTAAAACTTTACTTTACCGACACCTGATTTGAAGGACCTCTTTATATTGACATGATTATGTGGCCCTGTTGAATGACTCCTGACTTAATTTGTGCTTGACATCTCACTTTACTGACACCTGATTTCACTGACACCTGACTTTACCAACACCTGACCTTACTGACATCTGGCTTAACTTACACCTGACTTTATTGACACCTAACCTTACCCACACCTGACTCTACTGACATCTGACTCCTTCAACATTTGCTTTTACTGACACCTGACTGTACAGACATCTAATTTACTGACATCTGGCTTTACTGACACCTGACTTTATTGACACCTAACCTTACCCACACCTGACTTTACTGACATCTGACTCCCTCAACATTTGCTTTTACTGACACCTGACTGTACAGACATCTAATTTACTGACATCTGGCTTTACTGACACCTGACTTTACCAACATCTGCCGTTACTGATACATGACTTTATTAACAC
Organism: Mizuhopecten yessoensis; assembly: GCF_002113885.1. Lineage (NCBI taxonomy): Eukaryota > Metazoa > Mollusca > Bivalvia > Pectinida > Pectinidae > Mizuhopecten > Mizuhopecten yessoensis. Next base: position 1,339,278 of record NW_018407907.1, on the reverse strand, counting down.
CTGACTTAATTGACATCTGACTTCACTGACACCTGGCCTTACTGACATCTGATTTAATTTACACCTGACTTTATTGACACCTAACCTTACCCACACCTGACTTTACTGACATCTGACTCCCTTGACATCTGCTTTTACTGACACCTGCTTTAACTGACACCTGACTTTACCAACATCTGCTGTTACTGATACATGACTTTATTGACACCTGACTTTACCGACACCTGACTTCACTGATACCTGACTTTACTGACATCTAACTTCACTGACACCAGCCTTTACTGACATCTCACTTCACTGACACCTTCCTTTACTGACATCTGACTTTACCGACACCTAACTTCACTGACACCTGATTTTACTGACATCTAACTTCACTGACACCTGACTTTACTGATGTCTAACTTCACTGACACCTGACTTTACTGACACCAGACTTTACTGACATCTAACTTCACTGACACCTGACTTTACTGACGTCTAACTTCACTGACACCTGACTTTACTGGCACCTGACTTTACTGACATCTAACTTCACTGACACCTGACTTTACTGACATCTAACTTCACTGACACCTGACTTTAATGACACCTGACTTTACCGACACCTGACCTTTCAGACACATGACTTTACTGATACCCTAGCTTAATGAAACCTGACTTTTACTGACACCTGACTTTACAGACACCTGATCTTACTTACACATGATTTATCAAAGGATTAACTTTACCGACATCTAAACTTACTGACACATGATTTCGTTACATTTGACTTTGTCAGTTATGTCCCACTCATTAAATCTACTCACAAATCACTGTACACAACATCACTGTACACAAATCACTGTACACAACATCACTGCTCACACATGTTACTACAATTTCTTATTCAGGGAGCTACTGATTATTGGTGGTGTCAATGTCAAGGACCAGTTGGACGTCCTGCAGAGGGGGGTAAGTAGAAGAGCCTGTCTTATTTATACATTTGGGGGAGGTGAGAGGAACAGCCTTTGATATTCATACAAGGGTGGGGAGGATGGGTTTCTGAATAAACATAATGCAAGGTGAATAGTTTGGTGGTTTTTGTCTCGCTGCCATGAAGCGAGGTGTTACTTTTCCGTCAACGGCGTCAACATTCAGTTTTTGCGTTTAAGTTAGTTTCACTGAAACCATAAGTGCTAGACCAACCAACTTGGACCATAGATGTGTCTTAGGAAGTACATCTCAACCCATGCATCAAATGCTGGATGCAGCCTACCTTTCATGATCCATTGACTTTGTCAGCATCTCCATCAACATTACGTTTTTACGTTTAAGTTAGTTTCTCTGAAACTATAACTGCTAGATCAACCAAACTTGACATGTGCATTGATGGTCAAAGCAGGGCACAGACAAAACTTATTAATCTGAATGGCTTGTTTATATGGTGGTATTTAACTGTGTTATATGGGAGGTGATATTGTGGTAATTTATCGTCTGCATTTAATTTTGTCAGGTGGATATCGTCGTGGGAACCCCTGGGAGACTGGAGGACCTCATCTCAACAGGCAAGCTGCTGTTACACCAAGTCCGCTTCTTTGTCCTTGACGAATGTGTGAGTTTCTCTCCCAAAAAATTCCAAGGGGAAACACCCAGTTGTTTTGGGAATGGGGAAAGTGAATATCTTTCAGTCTGTCTAGATAGCTAGAAAAAGTCTTGAATGACTTAACCTCCCTTTATGATATTAATGAGTTAAAATATTAAATGACTTATTTTGAATAATGAAGAGGCCCAGGGTCATGATATTAGGCCAATAATTTACTGGAATCTATGGCTCAAGTTTTTTCAAATGAAGGACCTTGACCCACTTTGAAGGGCACAGAGGTCAAATGAGTTAAAACCTTTAAATGACTCATTTTGAGTAATGAAGAGGCCCAGGGTCATGATATTAGGCCAATAGTTTACTGGAATCTATGGCTCAAGTTTTTTTCTAATGAATGACCTTGACCCACTTTGAAGGTCACAGAGGTCAAATGAGTTAAAACATTTACATGACTCATTTTGAGTAATGAAGAGGCCCAATGTCATGATATTAAGCCTATAGTTTACCGGAGTGTATAGCGCAAGTTTGTTCAAATGAATGTCACCAACCCACTTTCAAGGTCATGGATAAAATGTGATAAAACATTTAAACAAATCCCTCTGAATAACTAAATAGTTTGTGGTCATTATATAATTCTTGTAGCATGCTAAATGGCTATTCATCAAATTTATTAAAATAAATTACCTGCACCAGAATTCTATGTCATAAGTTTCAGATCTTTTAAAAAACAACGAAAACATTTCTATGGTATCATAAAAAGGTCTAGGGTCATGATTCTTGGTCTGTACCCTGCTGGGTTGAGAGCCTGTCAAAAAAGTTCAGATAAGTGAGCTTGAACTACTTTCAAGGTCACAGTAATCATTTGTTTAGACCTTTAAAAAACAATTTCTGATTGACCAAGATCCCAATGGTAATAATATTTGGCCTATATAGCTTGCTGATGAGAAGGGCCATAAAGTGTTGTATTCCAATGAATGACCTAGATCATATTTGAAGATCATGTGAGTAAAATTAGTTAGATGTTTCCTACAAAGTTTTATAGCATAAAGAATAATAAAATGTTTCAATAAATATCAATAATGTGCAGAGTAATGATGTTTAGCCTATTTAGATAAATTTGACTATGACCGACAAGTGAAATGAATAATTATGTAAGACAGAAAGCAGGACAGGCCCAATGGGCCTCTTGTTGCATGTGTGCAAATCATAAATATAATAATGAAACTGGTAGATTAAGGTTATACCTATTTTGATTTGTAAGTCCATGTTAAAATATCTGCTTATTTTTACCCTTTGATTTTCCTGGGCCAACCACCAGTGCTAACGGGAGTTAAATGTACGATCAATTAGATAACTACCTAGCTATGCAACTGGGTTTTTCTGGGTGTAAAGTTTATGATATTTTGTTTTTTGTATATTGTTATACCCCCACAACGAAGTTGGGGGGTATACTGGAATCAGCTTGTCCGTCCATAGATTTTTTTTGTCCGGACAACTCCTTCTAAAGTAATGGACCGATTTCAACAAAACTTTCCAAATATGATAACTATCACCTGAAGTTGTGCATCCAGGTACTATTTTTCATTCTGACCCTTTTTTTACGGAGTTATTGCCCTTTGTTGAAAAATGCTTCCCCGCACAACTTCTCCAAAACTTCTGGGCCAATTTCAATGAAAGTTTTCCCATATGATAACTACCAGCTGATGTTGTGCATCCAGGTTTTAATTTTTCAATCTGTTCCTTTTTTTGGAATAATATTATATGGCCCTTTGTTGAAAAATACTTGTCCTGACAACTCCTCCAAGACCATGGAGCCAATTTCAACGAAATTTTTTAGATATGATAATTATATATATATAACTACCCCCTTATGTTCTGCATCCAGGTATTTCTTTTTCCAACCTTATTTTTATGGAGCTATGGCCCTTTGTTGAAAAATTCTTGTCTTGACAACTTTTCCTTATTTACTGGGCCAATTTCAAAAATGTTTTACAGGTATTGTAACTGTCCCCTTCAATGTGCATCCAAGAGAATGAAAACCACACCCTCTCTTACTTTTTCATTCCAACCCTTTTAAAAAGAGTTATGGCCCTTTGTTGAATAAATCTTTGTCTGTCTAATAAACTACTCAGCCAATTTCAATGAAAGTTTACAGATATTGTAATTACCCCCTGATGTTGTGCATCAGGCTAGTATTATATTTTTCCTTTCAACCCTTTTTAAGGAGTTATGGCCCTTTGTTAAAAATCTTTGTCATGACATCTTCTCCTTAAATAATAGGACAATTTTAACAAAACTGGTTCATCTGGGCTAACAAAATTTGGTATGTAAGTATGTTTTGGTATGGGGATGGAGTATAGGAAGTATGTCAGTGACCAGTATACTTAAATAAGTGTACAGCTCAGTCAATAAAGAAATCATTACTGGTGGGAGACTGGAATGCTTTGCAATGCTTTGCCTTAGTAAGCCTTTAGCTTACAGTTCTGGTTTATATAGGAGCGGGGGGTACTAGATAGCCTTTGGCTTACAGTTCTAGTTTTAGATAATTCAACATTTAAATTGAAAATTTTCATTTTTGCTGGTAAAATCCATATTCGCCCAGTTTTAATTTCACCCTTCACATTTAACATTTTGTATATAATGTTGTTTATTTATGTAAGCTGTAATGATAAATTTGCGAAAAAGATGAAAAAATTCCTCATTTACAGTATTGCCCTCAAAACAGATAATGAAAAATGTTGATATCCCTTGTCATTGAAGTTGTATAAACCCAGAACCCTGTATTAGCTTGCCAATTACTGTAAACCTTTTTTTTTCGTAATACTCAAATTTTAGCGCATTATCAAGTTTTAATAGATTAGCGCATTAATGTATTGGCACGTCCTGAGAATATGCAATAGAGAACAATGTGCAAGAACTTGAATGGGAATATTTATGATTTAGCAAAATAATTCAAGTGTGAAAAGTGCTAAAATAAAACTAACCACTAAAATATGTTCATTTACGGTAAGATCTTGTATGGTCTCTGGTCAGAGCCATATCTAATTATCTCGCTTATACATGTACATGCACTGACAGTGGTTTATCTACTTAAATTTTTACAATAGCATTTTGATTTTACATTGCAAATCAATGCATTGACTTCAAAAATAAATTAGGCATTTAAGCAGTTAGATACATTTGTATGGGAAATAAGAAACACATATAGTCTTTTTTGGTCTACCCCAGATATAACGTTGCAAGAATGAACAAGTGAGCGTGAAAATGACTATTGTAAGATATATTGTAATGCTGTGAATGTTTCATTTTTTTTTAATTTAATTTTTTTACGATAGCCTGTTCCTACATGAATTGGGAAAATGAAGCATTAGTTTCATCGAAATTGGGAAGATGTTCCTTGATTTTTCTACATTTTAGGAAATTGATTCTTACTGATACATGATATACTACATGAGTTTATTGAGTCTTTGATTTTACTTTATCAGCTAAGTTTTCTGTGGTGTATTCTTGTTCCTAGATGAATCTCCCTGGGGAAAAATACTGGGAAAATAGCCCTATATAAAAGCAGGTCATCTTTTAATGTTTCTTTTCTAACTCGTTTATTTTGAATTTGTCGGCTTATCCTGTTTTAAACTTAATATTTACAATCAGTTACGATTGTTAATTTGATTTTAATCCAGTGATGTGGCTGTGGATTGAGTAACTGAATTCAAAATCAAATTATTTTTCCTTTTTTTTTGTCGCACAGGATGGCCTTCTGTCTCAAGGGTACAGTGACCTCATTAACAGACTACACCAGCAGATTCCCAAGGTCACTAATGACGGCAAACGTCTACAGATGGTCGTCTGCTCGGCAACACTCCACTCGTTCGATGTCAAGAAAATGGCGGTAAGGATTTATAACGTGATGAGATATCAATGACTTACAATCAAAATCGTTACGGCGTCAACAAGCAGTGTACAACATTGTATCTTTTTCGGAGACTTGTTGTTTGTGCGTATTGTCAACCTAAGATCGCGCATACACGTATATGGAAATGTAAAATTTACATTGCATGTACATGTTTCAAACCATGTATCATGACCTGAATGTTTCGTTGAATATGTACTTATCCACATTTTCGTGAACTATAATGGTATTTATGATTACAAGAGGGTAAAAATGAAGAACACTACAAATGCTTGAAGGCTGTCCATACCGGCCGCTGCACTGAAAGGTATTATCATAGAACGGTGCAAGTTTGGACAACTCATTATATTTAACGATTTTGATTGTATGTCTGCTCCCACAAAAGTACGTACTGTATAGCATTTCAAATTTGCAGGGTCAATATTTCGTGGTTTCGTATTCAGTATGTATTTGCGGGGGTTAAATTTTGCCATGCACATCTTTCATTACTACATTGTATGTATATTATGTTGTTTACAAATATTCGCTGTAAGGATTAATTTGCCCTCATCACGGAGGACGAAAAAGACGAAAAAAATCAACTGTGGCGAAAATTTCCAGGTACCAGGTATACAATAATAACTCCAAAGTCAAGGTCACAGATTGCCGCCAAATTTCAGTTCTGTTTGTCAGTTAATATTTTCTAGTTGGAACATGACTTTGTTTCGTTGAAACTCAATCATATATATATGACTATCAACTACAGAAATGCCGTTCCTCACTTCATTATTAAGGTCACAAATAGAGGTCAAATGTCAAATCTTTTTGTCTGGAGCTTATAGAAGTTATTAGAATTGAATTACATAAAATTAGACATATTTTACCAACCACCAGGTGTTGTGCAAACCTAATATTTTATGATTCTGTGGCACAATTTCTTTACAGATACAATGTAAATAACGAGTTCGTTTTGTAGGAGCGTCTGATGTACTTCCCCACATGGATAGATCTGAAAGGTCAGGACGCGGTGCCGGAGACTGTCCATCACGTGGTGAGTTTAATTTTATAACAATGTTGTACATAATAATTGTTAGTTTACTAATGTGAAATAAATTTTGATCCAGTTTTTGGCCTCACCTGGCCAGAAAAGCCAGGTGAGCTAATATGCCGTGGTGCTGAATGACCTTGACCCACTTTCCAGGTCACAGGGGTGAAATATTATTCTGAATGACCCAGAGGCCTATAGGAGGATGTTATTTGGCTAGTAGCCTACTGGAATGAAGGGTTATCTATTTAGTTCAAGTAAGTAATCTTGAGTCATTTTCAAGGTCACAGGGGTGAAATATTATTCTGAATGACCCAGAGGCCTATAGGAGGATGTTATTTGGCTAGTAGCCTACTGGAATGAAGGGCTATCTATTTAGTTCAAGTAAGTAAACTTGAGTCATTTTTAAGGTTACAGGGATGAAATATGTAAGAAACTCTATACAAATTCTTCTGAATAACCAAGAGGCCTAGAATGATGATATTTGGCCAGTAGCCTACTGAAATAAAAGGCTATCTATATATGTTGTTCTCATAAATGATCTTGACTCATTTTCGAGGTCACAAGGGTGAAATAATTAAAACATTCACTAGACTTTTTTGGAAAGACTAGAGGCTGAGGATGATGATGTTTTGGCCAGAAGTGTGATGGAAAGAAAGACTGCAGTATTCAATCAATTAAACGACGTTGACCCACTTTCAAAGTCGCAAGATCAAAAGTATTACAACCCTTAAACGATGAAATAGATCCTTGGGGTCATGATATTTGTCCAGTAGCTTAACTTATTCACCCCTGAAATTTTGTAATGAACTGTTCCATTACCTTTGAATTGGAAGAGTTCAAATGTGTCTACAGATCTAGAGGTGATTAAGTTAATGGTATAAAGTGCTTTGAAGTGTGAGGTGCTTTGAATTGTGGGATCTGAATGAATGACATCGATCATTTTTGAAGGGCATTCATTTTCACTTTTAGACTTAAAGAATCTTGGATATCATTGTAATGTATACATCTTGTAATTGTAAGATGGCTACTTTGAAGAGTTGATGATGGGCATAAAACTATAGGTTTTCATGAATGATATCTCAATTCTTTGTAATGTGATAAAAATATGTTGAATTCCCTATAGGATCCCAGCTTCGACTGAAGTCAGACATATACTATGTTTGGTATGTCCATGAGTGTCTATATGCTGACTGTGTGTGGTTTCCGGAGCATATCTCAGCCTCTGTTTCACAAATGGGCTTCAAACTTTCATCATGTGAAAGTGGTGTTTCTCATTCTATAACAAGGTCACTGTGACTCGACCTTTGACCTTGACTTAAAAGTACTGAAATAATGGTTTCCAAAGCATATTTCAGCTGCTGTTTCATGAATGGGCATAAAGTTTGTATATTAGTACAACACATGAAGGTGTTATGTCGCATCCGAAAACGAGGTCACTGTGACCTTAATTCGACCTTTGACCTCAAGTACTTAAATATAGTGTAATACACGTTTCTGACTTGTTATATCTTCATATCTTAGCCACTGTTTCATGAATGGGGTTTGAACTTAGTAGACATGTGGGAAGCTTGGGTATCCGTGAAGCCAATGCTTCAAGTGAAATTTAGTTTCCAATTTATTTCAGAATGATGAAACTTGTTTCCAACTTTTCTTTCTATCTTGGCAAAACTTTGCTGAAAAGAAACGGATGAAATTAATTTGAAAATCTCATTTAAAAGGTAACTCACCTATCATCCTGTTTGTTTTCTTAAAGCTAATTTTATAAATTATCGTGTAAAAATTTCAAAAAAAACAATCAAAGTTGGCAGAGTTTGCTTATTTATCTCCAATTTAATTAATTTAATTTCAGTAACATATGTTTTACTGTTAACCCTTTCATCCCTATGTAACTTCAGTAGACTCTACCATGCCTTGACCTGGATGAGTCCATTATGGTCTACAGTGATGAAAGGGCTAAGTTCCGATATAATTCAATACTCAACAGTACTGCATCATTTCGCGCATGCCAGTTCAATCTTTGCTTGCACCACCAAGCAGGCAAGGAAGCCTTCCCCCTAAAGACAACCCCTATTTGTAGTAATGTACGGGTTTCCCCATCTGTATTAATCTCAATTAAAGGAAGATCTCAGTTTCAAGTCATTCTGGTAAAGACCTCAAAATTAAGGTTGTAATTGGCACGCTTTGAATCTCCCTGCATTGTTGGTTGTACACCTGTCATTCAGGAAGTTGTACAGGTATCGGTCACGTTATTTTGACTAATTATGACCGCGGATCAGAAGTGTTGGGGCCCTACACTAACGAGTGTATGCTAATCTGTTTACTCCATAGCATGGTCGTGTCAAATTCTTTACCTGATCAGAGTTTGGTGGTCATCTGTCAAGGTTAAAGGGTCAAAGGTCAAAGTCAAATATCCCATTTTACCACTTTTTTCAATTTTCTCAACAATTTCAGTTTATATTTGCACTATAGAAGGTAACATAGAGGTCTACACCTGATTAGATTAGGGGGTCATTGGTCATGGTTAAAAGGTCAAAGGTCACAGGCAAATCGAGAAGGGGGTATATCTGATCTGTGAGCCTTTCATTTGCTGACTTTGTTTGTCTTTTTTTTTCTCAAACATTAATACATGTAGTACCACATATACAAAAACAATTAAAAGTGCACATCTATAAAGTATTGATGAAAAAAATAGCTCACAGACAACGAACAAAAGTTTTAAAGCTTTTGAATTAAAGTACAACTTGGTTAAAAAAGTACATGTGTGTGTGTTTCTGAAGTGAAGATTTACCATCACTTGAACTCGTAACATCCCTGACATGTACGGCGACATGTCAGCGGATAACTCTGTCAGTAACGTGGCCGTCAGGCGAGGAGGCAATGTGTTGTTTAATGCCGCTGCTGACATTACCGCCCCTCAATCAAAGCTCATTACCACCTTCTGTGTCAGAGTTCTCTAATGGAAGGGGTTTAATTTCACATAAAACTTACGTTTCGGTACATTCACCAGGGAAATGTGTTAGAAGCAGAGTATGGTTATGTGATGGTACATTTTACACAAGATCTACGCAAGCCTTTCTAGTTGTATCATTTTATTGACGATCAAGCTACAATAACAGTTTGGTCTGACGGTGAACTCGTCAGCACCATTAGAGGAGACAATTGATTGTGTCGAGGTATTCATCTCTTAGCTGCAATGTGTTTTTATACCTCCACAATGAAGTTAGGTGGATATCTGTTTGATTGTTTGCAGTGATTTCTCCAGAAGAGGGGGATTGAGTACATCCCCGTCAATTTCTACATTCTGCCTATATCACACTGTCGATGCCCTCCATTTTCTTTCAAATCTGGAGAAGACACTGGTCTTTTCATAGAGGAAGGTTTTTACAAGGCACTGCTGATCTTCTCAACTGATTTTGAAACTTGGCATACACGATTTGTCACTTTGTTGTGATGCACTCCTTTTTATTTTTTGATGATTTTGTTGAAATTAATTCCTTCTTATTGACATTGTTTTGTAAGGTTTGCTATTAGTACTTAAGTTCTTGTCCGATAAAACTTAGTATAGTGTGTAAATTTTATTAATTTCGCAACAATTATGAAACAAGTTATTACAACTTATATAAATCACTCTTGTTGGCCCGAGCATTAGCGCACAGGGGATCTTGATGTAAGAGGGAAGTGGAGTACCCGGAGAAAACTCATATGGTTAGGCATTTTTAGGTCACCTGAGCTTTAGCTCAAGTGACCTATTGCTATCCGTTTTCGTCCGTCGTCCGTCGTCCGTTAACATTTTACATTTCAAACTTAAAGTCAAGTTCTGCTGGGCCGATTGAACTGAAAGATGGTAGGAATGATTGCCTCATGGTCCTGACAAAGTGTTGTTATTTTTCGGGTCGATCAGAAATCCAATATGGCCGCCACGGCCGCCATTTTGAAAAACTATTTCAAACTTAAAGTCAAGTTCTGCTGGGCAGATTGAACTGAAAATTGGTAGGAATGATCGACTCATGGTCCTGACAAAGTGTTGTTATTTTTCAGGTCAATCAGAAATCCAATATGGCCACCATGGCCGCCATTTTGAAAAACTATTTCAAATTTAAAGTCAAGTTCTACTTGGCTGATTGAACTGAAACTTTGTAGGAATGATCGACTCATGGTCCTGACAGAGTGTTGTTATGTTTCGGGTCAATCAGAAATCCGATTTGGCTGCCATGGCCTCTATTTTGTAAATACCTATTTTAAACTTAAAAACAAGTTCTAATAGGCCGATCTCACTTAAAATTGGTCTAGGAATGATCAGCTCATGGTCCTGACAAAGTTAAGTTAACATTATACTATTTTTTACTCAAATTGGTACATATTTCAACAACAGAAATAAATACTGTAGGACTCAGGTGACCGTTAAGGCCCATGGGCCTCTTGTTAAATTTTTAGCTCATCTGCCCGAAAGGCAAGTGAGCTTATGTCATGGTGCAGTGTCCGTTGTGAAAATGACCTTGACCTACTTTCAATGTCACAACAGTCAAATACAGTCGAACCTCGTTATCTTGAAGTCGACGGGATCGTTGGGAAACTTCGAGTTATCCGAGTATTCGAGTTAAGCGAGTTCCTATGTTTGGCATAAAGCTTGGTAAAGTTCCAATATGAGGCTATATATGTCATTGATTTCTCTGACAATCAACGTATTTAAACAGTCGATAAATGACAAAAAGATAACTACCGTAAAAACCCATGTAATTTGCGCACTTTTTTTCCAGAAATTTAATACCCAAAGTGGGGGGTGCGTAAAATACACAGGTATAGAAAATTTCAAGTTTTTTTCAGGAAAAGATCGACGATTCTGGGAGATCGCCATTTTGGATTATTTCCCTTGGTACACGTAACTCTAATTAAGACAAATGACGGTCAACAAATATATTTATGTCAAACATTAATAAAAGATACATAATGTGTTGTTATGTGAGTTTATGTGGAAAATATTATTAAATAGGTAACCGTTAA
>NW_018407907.1:1258049-1325172 GCF_002113885.1 Mizuhopecten yessoensis | reverse complement strand
AAAAAAAAAACACTTAACAATGACAGTAATAGAAAAAATACTGTTATTGAATCAAGGGGGTACATTTAACTACACACACTTGGGGCTATGACGTAAACCCAATGGGGATTATGCCCAACCCCAGGTGCACCCCACACCTACACTGATGTATGGTTCATATTAACAGGTCTAGGGTAGAGCTACTTTGCATGGTCTTCTGTACTCAATTTACCTGCCAACACAGCAGTATTGGGCCGGGACACCTGACATATTGTTACATAGTATACATGTGAATTAAACCAATCTACCTGATGGACGGTAAGTCATCCCGAAGCCCGCGACCAGTCGTCATTATCGGTAACTTGATACAGTCGACATGACTGCCGTGTGTGATTGACAGGTAAGGGTTGATTAGGGTATCACTCTTATGTAACATCATACCTATACAGAAATTTATGGTATGGTACACGCCTTTTGTGTTATTTGTACGTGTGTCTACCGTGGCCGGCCTAATCTCGTTAAAGTGATGGTGGTCGGGAGGGGGGTCTACATATCGACAAATCTTCTGAATTTCTCGTTTTGGTTCGGTATTTTTTTGGGTAATGTCTGCTTGGCTTTTGTAAAATAAAAAATGTACTTACCCAACTTTACATGAACAGAAGGACTCTGTTATCGCAGCGTCGCATATTTCGATGTTAAGTTTGTGTGGTTCCTGGGATTTTTTCATTGATCTCCAGCATCTCGCGTCCACTATTACGGTGTTCTCAGTCAACCTGGTTTTAATTTCATGTATGTATCCCTGTGTGAAGTAGTTCAACCCTTTCTGCAACGCTCTCTTCGACAAATTTGATGCGTTCGGCAAATATAAGTGAGAAATATCATCTGAAATCGCGGCCAGCGAGTCTGAAAAGATGCTACTTTCCGCCATCTTGGATGAAAGAGTGTGGGACTTAGTTACGGTATCTAAGTGGGCGGGGCTTAGCGTCTGATCTCGGAAAGGTCTATTATGACCGAGCGTAAGCTGCTCTATGAGAACGATGTTTACCGTAGCACTGCGTCTAATATGTATCAAATAATTAAAGAATATATGATAGACTTGTGAATCTTAAGAAACTTCGAGGTAGGAGATATTTTTATGTAGGATTTACGTTGTTGGGACAGATGTTTCACTTCGGGATATCCAAGTTTTTCGAGTTTTCAGAGTTCGAATTATCAGAGTTTTTATTCGTAAGATTAAGAAGGGTTTTGGCCGGGACCGATGAAATACTTGGAGTTAAACGGGGTCTTTGAGTTATACGAGTTCGAGATAACGAGGTTCGACTGTATGTCAAACTCTTTAAACGACTGCTTCTGAAGAACTAAAAGATATATAATCTTCATATTTGGCTAGTTGCTTCTGGGATAGAGCCCGACAAAGTTTGAGAATGAAAATGACCTTGACCTGTTTTCAAGGTCTCGGGAGTTAGATATTTCAAACGCTTCAAACGGCTTCTTCTGAATAATCATAGAGTATAGATTTATAATATTTGGCAGCTGGTAGCTTCCTGGGATGGAGCCGACAAACTTTACGAGTGAAATATTTGTAGTACAGGATACTTAATTTAATGAGAATATTTTGCTATGACTGCTTAAATATTTAGGTGAGCGATACAGGCCCTCTGGGCCTCTTTGTTTTGTAGATATCACGTGACGTAAATCCGGATGTCTGATTGGCTGATTGCCTTGAAAAAATTAGTATGGGTGCGCTCGATTTACTTTGAACCGTATGTTAAAAGTCATTATATAGATAAATGAAACGTATAATATTCCGGTGTACAACATAAATGTATTTATTGGTATAAATTGTATCTGTGTGAATGCATACTTTGTTTTTGGCATCTCTTGTTAGCCTTGTTGTTGAGATAGTTTTACCTGCACAAGTGTCATTCTGTAACAGGAAAGGAAAAATGCGCGGCCAGATTAGGGTACGAATCTGGGACCCTCCAAATTTTAGCTGGACACTCTACCAATTGAACTATCAGGTCCCGTATTCATCAAACCGTTCTCATGCTCAAGCACAGATTCTGTGCTCAAATGAGCTTTCTTATAACTCACTTTGATCCAAATCATTAACAAGTAAGGTCACAGTGATGGATCAAGTCCAGTTCTGCTACAACGCAGCCATCTCAAAGGTTTTAAACAAAACACACACACAAAAATAAAACCCACAGTGCATTCATTGAATTGACGGAAATCTTCATATAATGTGACAATTACTAGTCTTAGCGCACTGCCGCTCTGTGAGGTGTGACGTGCATGCATGTCAACTTTCCCGCAGAGCAACACAGCGATGGATCATCCCTCTAAGGGGACAGAAAATGGTGTTGTTTCCTGTGGCAGCTTTTGGTTCCAGCGAGACTTGCTGTCCGTTAATTAATCCCGCTTGTATCTTAGACAGCATTGATCTTGTAAACACGCATTGCTTCCCAAGCAACTCGGTTTCAATCTGAGTCAAACAGACACTTTATGTATGCCATGGTATCATCACATGGATTCAAGTGTCCAGGAGACCGTGTTGACAGTGTTCAATATCCTTGGACTTTTAGAAAGTATTTGTTTACAGTTCTGGTTGCAGAAAAACAACATTCACACGGATGAATCTAAGAATCTTACTTTAGTTTATAAATAGATGCTTTGGGTATATCTGCCAAGTATTCAAGATGTCTTGCCTTGCTAGTAAAAAGGTTCATTATCAGGAGACTTTTTCAGGTTACCAAAATTGCAAATTTAGCATGTGATTGACAGCAGAGTACTGTGAAATCACTAATTTTTTCATGGTTTTTCATTTCGTTGGAGCTCTTCATAGTCCACGAAGTACGGGTAATTACAAGTTTGACTCAAAGTGATTACATTTTGGGTTTTTGATGTCAATCTTGATTTCATAAACAACTGTGGAAGAAATGTATCTTAAATTATCATCAACATTTTTCCATATCCAGTTGGCAGAATTCTGAAAATGTCCGACCCAGTAAGCATCAACTTTATGCACCCTTTCTGAGGTGATTTCAATGGAAATGGGAATTGAAAAGACGATAGAATTTCATCTATGTTATCACAAGGTGCAGCCATCTTAAAAGGTGTGTATCTACCTTTGATCAATGAATTCATTTACCAGATTCCTGGAAAGCCTCGTTTTGATTAAAGGAAACAATATTGTAGAATTGACCAGACTCTCTGATTGGCAGAGCTTGGGCGGACAACAAGAGTTGATTGGCATAGCTTGGGCGGACAAGAGTCTGGTTGAGCGAGACTTCTTCACTGATATTGTGTCAAAGCTTTTCCCTGACCCTGACTGTAGTGTCATTCAAAGGACCCATTTACTGACACATTAATCAAATTTGGCACTGGTCTGTCTGGTTGTGTTAGATGGTAATGCCGAGCTGAGAGAGTTTTCTACTTGATTAAAGCAAAGGTCATACCAGGTCTAGGTCACCTTTAAGTCACTCATCTGTTGCTAGCAAAACCACACAATTTAGTGCCACAAGTACAACCTGTCTGATCAACTCTCACAATTATCCAAACCTTGAGTGGAAAATGATAATGACTTTTGGATTTGTGGTTAATACATTTTTTGTTTTTGTTTTTTTAATATTTGTAACTTGTGGATTTGTTACTTACATATAACCCCCTACCTTTAATTAGTGGTTAATAAATCATAAATTATATTGAATTAATATAAATAACTCTTTGGTTTGAAAAAATGTTTATGTTGCTTATGATTTTGTTTCATACTGTATCCTTTGAGGGAGGTTGGGGATGGGTGTTTACTGTATACTGGAATCAGGTAGTCTCCCTGTGTGTTTGTCCATCTCCAAAATGCTGCACATTTTTTGGACAATCGTTGGTACACAAAAAAAAATAATGTTTTCCCACTATTTTTGGAGTTATGCCCCCTTCGTTTAAAAATGTTCTCAAAAGAACTTTTCCTACATTTTTTTTTGAGCGGGCAGGGGTATTAGTCTGACATTCTGATAACTGTTCTAGTTTAAACATTACAAAACTAATAAACTCCTCCAAAAATGTTGACAAAACACCGAAAATCAATTTACTTGGAATATTGAAGACACTTATATTGAAAGTAAAATCTGTATTTACATAATTTCCACTAAATAATAAAGTCCACTATGCTGCAGTAAAGTTTTATTTACAAATTGGTCTGATGGTTTAATAAAATTTCGTTTTTGAAGAACAGAACAAACTTGTGTAAACAGTGTCAAACAAAGCTGATAGTGTGTTATAACCCAACCTCTTATTAGGTTGCTCTGATTTACATTTTACAAAAAAAAAAATCTGTATCGATTGTTTTAGAGTGAATACAGTTATTAATGATACTGTGTTTCTAGGTTACATTTTGGGAGATTTTAACTCATTCACCCCTAAAGACACAATTGAACTCTTCCAATTCAAAGGTTGGAATAATTCATTATGAAATTTCAGAGGTGAATATGTGAAATGGCCGTTTTGGGAAGTCTCTCAGGAATTTAAAATTAAGATTTTTTTTTAGCTCACATGGCTCTTTGTCGTCCGTAATCCATCGGGGGGCGAATGAGTTAAAAACAGACTGTGTTTATAGTAACGGAGTGTATTTAATGTTGAACTTATTTGTAGGTCAACCTGATTTACAATTGGAGACATTTAAAAAAACAATGAAATCATTATTTATTGTTCCAGAGCCTGCTCCCTCTGTCTCTATTTCTAGGTCGGCCTGATTGAAAATCTTTGTTTACTGTACGAAATCTTTGTTTACTGTACGAAATCTTTGTTTACTTACTGTACAAAATCTTTACTGTACGAAATCTTTGTTGACTGTTTCGGAGTCTGTAACCTAGCTAAGTTTAGGTGTGTTTCTGGGTTACACCGGTTTCGTAATTGTGATGTATCGGTATTTTGAAAAAGAAAAAATGGTATCATTAGTTTTGAATTCAGTAACCATTAGTGATTCTGTTTGTTGTAGTGTAGACTGATTTACTGATAAAGGAGATTTAAAAATAAAATGATTTAAATCTGTTATAATAGTGTCAGAGTTCCTTTAGCCTATAGTGAACTGTTCTTGGTCGTTCTTTGCTTAGCTTCAGTATTTATCTATGTTTTGAGTTTCAGTATTTTATTCATTTTGATGTTTAGAATTCTAATATTTCTCCATACCCCAATGCGTGATAAATGTCAGAGGTCAATCTATTCCAATCTGATTATAACTAATATTGAGGTACTATTATTCCACATCAAAATAACATCAGATGTTTGAAAAATTGTCAAAAAAGGTGGGGACACTATATAGTCTAAAGGACTTAATGGATGTGACTGCGTGGTTTGACCATTTCCTGTGCTGTTTAATTACTTAAGGACTTATTTGTTTTCTCTCCTACGTAGTCCATTACTTTGATGTTTTCAGGAGATTTGGTCAAGATTTTTAATGCTGTACACAAATAATGACATTCGTTCATATCACAGCAAAAAGGGTAGATGGTCACAATACAGGTAAATTCCTACTGTTAAATATTTTGTTAAATGTGATATGGCTAATGCTATCACGGGTACATGTAGGTAGTTCAGAGATTATGGTATTAGCAAAACCGATCATACAATTATATTCTGTGGTAGAGTTGATCAATCTTCAGCATAATTTAAAGCAGTTTGTATCGTAGATATGTCTACAAGTTTGTAGAAATCCATATTGAACATTACTTCCTGGAGCTTTCGTAGACACGTTAGTGGCAGCGTGTGTTTTTTTCTCATGACTTGAACTTGTAGTGTTTTGTTAACATTTGAATTCTGATGATTATTTCATGAACAAGCATTTACATAATTCCGGAAAATTGCAATAATTTGTCTGCCATTTTCACACTAGGTGTCACTAACTGTAAATACTGTAAGTGCTACAGCAAAGTGTTCAATTACTAGACTGTATCATCTTCATTGCATTTTCATGCAGCTTTTATTGAGCTGTTGGAATTTGCAAGTCTCAAAACAAAATTGTCTCTTTTAGTAAAAAATAATCAAAATGAAGCATGAAAAAAAATGAAGATATTATGATATTTATTGTGACAGTGATATTTTTAAAGGGGCTGGTCGGGGAAAAAATGTCATATTTGCTAAAATGGCATACACATGTTTAAAATACCTTCTTATAAAATATACCGATTCAAATTTTGCTGAAATTCACTCCCTAAGAGTAAAAATTATAATTATATCAAAGAAATCCTATATCGTCACCTGACAGTCTAAAACTCTCAATTGACCCAGATCAGTGATGTAATTTTACCGCATGCATGTAAGTCATCAACAAGGCCAAATGTAAACATCGCAGCGAAAGAAAATGATGCATGCAAAAGTCATGACAGGCACGAGGTATCAATACCGTTATATATAACAACAACATATACAATGTAGGTAAGAATACTCCACTTGCATCATACATGACCTTTGAAGACAATTATTTACGTACTTGTCCGCTAGTTGAGTCCGACATGGCACATGACGGGGTGCTATTGTTGTTATCTTCACTGCCTCACTTTCGAAACAACCACGTGACATATATAAATAGATCTGCACTTAATTTCTGAAATTTCAGTGGTCAAAACTGGACATTGCAAGCAGAACTCGACCATTATATTGCTCTGGTATAATTTTTGGAAGGCCAGAGAATGCATTTAGACCCATTTTTTTTTTTTTTTTTTTCCCTGACCAGCCCCTTTAAGTTTTAAAATAATACATTGCTATTTTTTTATTTTTTTTTATTATTATGCGTTGATTATTAATCTACCTGGTAGACATATCATATTTTAATTTGGAGCCGAAACAGGAATACACAGTTTTAATTATATTTGTCCTAATTAAGTGCTCTCGCCTACTTTTTTTTTCTTCTTTTTTTTTTTGAAAAGCAGATATTAATTGCCCTGTCTTAATCTCTATATGCCCCGTTGGATAAGTTACTGCAAACTAATGTTAAAAGTATTTTACATCTAATTAGTCACTATGATTGCGATCAAGTCTCCGTCACCCAACACTTTAGTAAAAAATTAAGTCTGCAACTGCCAAGTTATAATGATGGTTTTACTTTGAAATTACCACTTTTATTTCATGTGGGAGGAAAATAATCATTCCCCTCTTTAGGAGTAATTTTAAGACAGAAAAATCTCAACCCATGGGGCAAGATAAAAAGTCTAGCCCTCGGCATATCCTAGGGCTAGATATTTAAGATCTGACCACCCTGGGTTGATATATTTCTGTCGGGGAAGCATTATTAGCTCACCTGGTCCGAAGGACCAAGGTGAGCTTATGCCATACCGTGGCGTCCGTTGTCCGTCCGTCGTCTGTACGTCAATAATTTCTTGGAAAGACTTCTTCTTCTTAACCACTGATTGGAATTTGACTAAATTTGACTGGAAGCATCCCTAGGTGGTGGGGATTCAAAATTATACAAATGGTGGGGCTGACCCCGCAGAGGGCTGTGGGGCAGGGCCAAAAGCAGGCAATTTGGCTAAATTGCTTTAAGCGACTTCTTCTCTGGAACTAAGAGGTGGATATCAACCATATTTGACTGGAAGTATCCCTAGGTGGTGGGGATTCAAAATTGTATAAATGTTGGAGCTGACCCCCTAGGGGACTGAGGGGCGTGGCCAAAAGGGGGCAATTTGGCTATATTGCTATAAATGACTTCTTCTGTAGAACTGTGCCATTGATACCAACCATATTTGGTCGGAACCATTCATGGGAGGTAGGGATCAATTCAAAATTGTACAAATTGTGTTGCCGACCCCCCCCCCCCCCCCCCCCCCCCCCCGCCAAGGGGGGGGGGCAAAAAAAAGTTGATTACTTGGAAATGGTTGAGATCCCCACCGTATAACCATATATACAATTGCTGAGCATAAAGAGAAGAATGCACAGTTGCTTCTAGGATGACCCTAGGGTCTGGCCCCACCCTTGGAGACATAGTCCCTTGGTCATAACTTGGAAACGGTTGAGATCCCCTCCCCAAATCTATATATACAAATATAGAGACGAATGTAGTCATGATATTAGAACAGACCCTGGGGTCTGACAGGACCACTAGGGACCTAGTTTCTTAGTCATAGCTTGGAAACAGTTGAGATCCCCGCCCAAAAACTATATATACAATTGCTGAGTATAAAGAAATGAATGCACATATGCTTCCAGGATAGCCTTGGGGACTGCCCCAGCCTTGGAGACTTAACCCCCGGGTCATTACTTCAAAATGGTTAAGATCCCCACCCCAAAACTATATATACAATTGTTGGGCATAAAGAGACTAATGCAGTCATGATATTAGAATGGATCCCAGGGTCTGCTCCACCTTTGCAGACTTAACCCCTGGGTCATAACTTTGAAACGGTTGCGATCCCCACCCTAAAACTATAAATACAAATGCTGGGCAAAAAGAGACGAATGCAGTCATGATATTAGAATTGATCCTGGGGTCTGGCCACAACCTATGGACCTAGTTTCTGAGTCACAGCTTGGAAACAGTTGAGATTCCCACCCCATAACCATACATAAAATTGCTGGGCATGAAAAATTTAATATAGATATGCTACAAGGATTGGCCTTTGGGTCAGGCATATTCCCTTGGATCTCTTTTGGAGAATATTTTGCCATGATTGCTTAGTTATCCAGGTGAGCGATACATTTTACTCTCCTAGGTAAGAGGTATTTCCAATCTAATTTGGTGATAATATATTTTTTTTTTATTCTATGTCAAAGTTACAATATCTTAAGTTTTCTAGCTGAAGGAAAAGGTCATTTTAATAATCATGAAGGCCCCTCAAATTGTGACTGTAAAACATAACTAAATAATTGTTTTCCTTGGATGCTTAATATGACATATTTCAGCTTAAAGATCACGGCTTTTATCACTTAGTAATTATCGTTAACAAATTAAATCAGCTGCTTTACTGTTTATTAACATATGAGAAATTGTATAGGTTTAAGATGTCTTGGATTTAGAATCTGATCCTCTTGATAAAACAATTTAGGTTAAACTTAACTGTCAAACCTCCCTCATTTTGACCAAAATTTACCGATCGCCCTCGAAAATCCCTCATTCATCTACATCCTGTGGTCAAAATGATCTCCTAGTTACTGCAGGGTGTGTGTAATGATCATAACAGGTGTGTCTGAATCAAATGAATGCTTTTTGTTACATAAAAAGGGAAAGATGAATTAATCCAAGCAGTTTCAGTCCCATTTCACATACTTTCTCCCTCATTGATAATGTGGAAAGACGGAGATCTCCATGACCTGAGGTTTTAGAGGTTGACGCCTATGAGGTTGCGTGATTTACATTCACATTCATAGTGTAAGAAAAGGCTGCTCATTAGGGCCCCGTATCGAAGATACCTGATAACTTTGGTATTTATTGACCGATGTACATGAAACTTGGTCAAGATGTTCAGTTCATAAAAATACACATTAAGGTAATAATTCAAGATCAAAGGTCAAGGTCATTAGGTTCAAAAGTCAAGGTCAAATTTAGTAGCTTTTCACTAATGAGCATTTTATGACATAATGAAGCAAAGTTGTTCAGAATTAAACAAAGAGACATAATGAGGTAAGAAGTTGAGGTCAAAGGTTAAGGTAATAAGATTCAAATGTCAAGGTCATTGGGTCAAAGGTCAAGGTTAAATTTTGTATCTTTTCACTGGTGAACATTTTGGTATGACACTTCGAAGCAATGTTCCTCAGAATTAAACGAGGAGTCAATGACCAAAGGTCCAAGTCACTGGGTCAAAGGTGAAGGGAAAGTTTTGTTATGACATTATGCAGGAATGTTGGTCAGAATTAAACAAGGAGTCAATTGACCAAAGGTCAAGGTCACTGGGTCAAAGGTCACAATCAAATTTTGTATCTTTTCCCTGATGAACATTTTGTAATGACTTTATGAATCAAAGTTGATCGGAATTGAAAAAGGAGTCAACTGACTTAAGGTCAAGGTCATTTTATGTTATTATGTAGCAAACTTGTGTAGAACTTAACACAGAGTCAACAGACCTTAGGTCCAGGTTACAGGGTCCATAGGGTCAAGGTCAAATTTTGTATTTTTCACTGATGAACATTTTTTTATGATATTATGAAGCAAAGTTGGTCTGAATTAAAGAATAAGTCAACTGACCAAAGATCAGGGTCACTGGGTTAATGGTCAAGGTCATTTGGGTCCAAAGGTCAAAGACAAAGTGGATCGCTGACTTTGACCCTGGCTCTTGATGGAGGAGGTATATAAGGTGAAATAAAACAAATCAAAGCTAACAAATGAGTATTGCACCAGTATTTAGATTTCTTTTGTTAGTCCAGCAAATATGGAGGTGGAAGGAAACAAGACTCGCATCATGATCATAGCACATGTAAAATGTATATTTTGCTTCCTTGCGATTCTTTTTGAAGCGTCAAGCTCAGCTATATGGGCAGATTGATTCTTGATGATTATTGGGGATATATTGCCACAAGACGGGGCCCTTACTGACCTGTCAGTGTTCTAGTTCAGATTTGGAACTCTTTTTGTATAATACATGCATATATATAATTTGTTTAAAAATCATAGAATGTAATGATATCACATTACAGAAGTCATACAAATGTTTGTAACCTATGTGTAAATAGACTGGTGTAATTAAGATTTCTCCCATCGGCAGTTTTCTTCAACGTCAATCTGTGTCATAATTGTTCAGTTCAGCGATCGTAGAAAAGAAATTGCATCATTACCATATATTAACAAACTAATTGCTAAAAGCAAACAAGACTGTCAAAGGAGTGGGTGTGTTATGTCATTATTTTCGTCATAATTACAAAACTAAGTGGGAGTTCTCAAGTGTATGAATCAAGATTAAGTGTTAAGAAATATTTCTGTTCTAGATGTTTGATGTCAAGTTGATAACAGCATATTTGCCAACTCTCCCTATTAAGGAGGGAGACTCTCGATTTTGGGCTCTAACATTGAGTATTTTCAACCTGTGAATTTGCTAAACTATTCCTATTTTCTAAGATCTATTGATTTCATCTGAAAGAACAGCTCAAAGGATGTCATAGAAAAGTGTTATTTTTTCCTAGGGAGTACATACACACATTTTATTTATTCTTTTAATTCTGAGCACGCGTAATCTCCCCCATGGAAATTTCAAAAAGTTGGCATTAGTATACAATAGGATAAATACAATAGGATAAATAATGGATGTAGGCAGACACTCTGCCTCTATATCCATATCTTAATATATTTTTAACGTATTTAGAAAATAGGATTCATTAATTGTCATTTTCTGAGATTTCTCTATGGCCGGCCAAAGTCCTTAATCGTTGGTGATGTAAATAACATATTCGGGGAGACTGTTCCAGATTTCAACAACCCTAAAGCTAAATGAATATTTCCGAATATCATGTTTGCAATGTTTTTTCCTGATTTTCTGTGCATGTCCTCTTGTTGTAGATGATGTATCTAACTCGAAGATTCCTTTTGTTACCTTCTGGTCATGTTAGTTGTTCATTATTTCTAAAACATTTATGATGTACGTCGCCTCTCAATCTCCGGTATGCAAGGGTTAGAATATACCTGTGTTTGAATTAAATGAATGCTTCTTGGAGTTATTTTGATACATAAAAAGGGAAAGATGAATTAATCCAAACAGTTTCAGTCCCATTTCACATACTTTCTCCATCATTGGAAATGTGGAAAGAGGGAGATCTCCCTCACTGGAGGTTCAGAGGTTGACACCTATGAGGTTGCATGATTTACATTCATGAAAATCAAGTATGTAACAGGGATAAAGTGATAAATGGTTGCAGCCAAGATTCAGTGACAATGAAAAACTTTTAAAATCGTCATCAAATTCTAAAAACTGTTACATATGTATATGTGTGCTATAGATTGCCCATCTGATTTTTAGCTCACCTGGCACGAAATGCCAAGTGAGCTTATGCCGTGGTGCGGCGTCCGTCCGTCCGGTGTCGATATTTTACTTAAAACGACTTCTTGTTAAGAACCGAAAGGCCCAGGGTGATGATATTTGGCTAGAAGCAAACTGGGATGAAGGGCTACCAAGTTTGTTCAAATGAATGACCTTGACATATATTCAAGGTCACAGGGATCAAATATCTTTAAGACCTTTAAACAACTTCTTCTGAATAATCCAGAGGCCTAGGGTGATGATATTTGGCAATTAACATGCTGGGATGAAGGGCTACCATGTTTGTTCAAATGAATGACCTTCGCCCATATTCAAGGTCACAGTGGTCAATATATGTTTAATTCTTTAAATGAATTGTTCTGCATAACCAAAAGGTACAGGGTAATGACATTTTTCTAGAAGCGTGCTGGGTTGGAAGACTATAAACTCTGTTCAACCTAATGTCCTTGTTCAACATTCAAGGTCACGGGCGTCATATGTTTAAATCTTTTAATATGTTCTTATGAATCAAACACTGATATTCTGCCTGTAGTTGTATTTTAGTCCACTTTTAAGATTACAAGTGTGAGATTAATACCAGGTGAGCGATTCAGGCCCATTGGGCCTCTTGTTAGATTAAACGTGAAAGGATCTTTATGGGAACCAGTTAAATAATCGAGAGGGTTGATAAACATGGTTCTGTAAGAGTTAAAGCATAGGGCTTGCTGAGGATTAAGACAAGGCTGTGACAACCACATATATTTTGGTCACTCGGATACTTGCCACACTGATCTGACAATAAAATAACCACAGACTGGTTATATGATATATACATACAGACCTGTTCATGTGTCCACCCCCAATAAGAGACCACCTGAGTCAAGAGGCCACTTTTAGTATTCCCTCTTGTAGTGATTTGATTGTGAACTGAACCTATGTTAAAAGACCACCTGTGTTTGATCAATTCCGGTTTAGTTTTCGAAAATGTTTTTTCCAGCATGAATATAATTTCTGAAAAGAAAAACCATACCTTAATTGTTGGACTTTTATGAAAAACATAATGAAGATGAAATAAACAATATTACCAAGCCCAGTTTTCTGAATGTAAAATAATTTAGTTGGCCTAGATTGGGATTCATACCCAGGGCCCATTATTCATGAAACCATTCTCATGCTGAAGCATGGATTTTGTGTTCAAGCCTTATTTCTTGTATCAGTTATAAAATTAATAAAAACTTTTTTTTCTCCATGTTTACATTTGACTTTTTGATTGTTTTACAAGAAATCTGGTTTGAGCACAGAATGCATGCTTCAGCATGAGAACAGTTTCATGAATACAGACCCAGGACTTCAGACTGTTATATTATCACTCTTACAGACTGAGTTACCTAGAGTCAATGGAAGTTGTCTGGTCAGGCCCAATTGTTGTTACAGTTATATCCAAAAGGAAGTTAAGGGGAGGTCACTGCGTATACGGAAACCTACATTTCAGTGGGAAGTACAGCTAGGAATCCACAGTATTTTACCCTATTAAGATATGCTACATCTCTATTCATAGTAAACACATCCAGTAGTCAGTACTTGATGACACTGATCAGGGTGGATGATGTATTTTGTATACTTTAATTCTGTCTTTTCGTATTGCAGAGTTATCTGCACTTGTGAGCAGGTTTTGATTGTTACGTCATTGGTGTGTGTGAGAAAATTACGTCGCTTTCTCAAAAATTGACGTCGTTACTCTCACAAACAAATGACGTAACAATCAATACCTGCTCACAAGTGAAGATAACTCTGCAATACGCAAAGACGGAATATACCACAATGTGTACAACCTCGTTGATTTGTACCAGTGTCACCTCCTCTTTGCCATGACATCAATCAATTGTAAGTCCTTTGACTTTCGCTTGAAACATGATTTCGTCACAAATGGAATACGTGAGACTTTGTAGCCAGGCGTGATGCATACACATTGTCTTTTAATGTTTTTCAGATAAAGCTGTATATGCTCAATTGTTGAAAGTTAAAGATATTTCTTCAGTTGTTCATAGAGGAAAATTGTAGGGTGCCTAATCGTGAGTAGGGCACATATGCCTTATGACTTCGGAAATACAGAGGATAATTCCCATAGCTAAAGGCCTAACTGATATAAGTACGGGGTTACAATAGAAAAGTCCAGACACCATGTCACTTGGTTCAGTAATTTATCACTGTTATATTCAAATAAACCCGTAACAAGACAGTTATACTCTGTACAATTGAAAACTGACATGCACATATATTTCTTCAGACAGGCAAATTGTAGTATTTCTAAACTTCGGTCGAAAGCGAATTGTCGTTTCGTCTGCACGATCTGATTGAACAGAAATATCTACGTAGTGTAAAGTCTTAATAACGTGTGCCTTGGACCGACATAAATGTATTGATTCAGTGAGGAAAGTTAAGATTACGTAACATAGGAGATGTAATAAAATCGGCTATTACCAAGGAATCTAGCTGTAGGCATGGGTATGATATCTCCATTTGTATTGGTTTACGCTGGTTTCTACGATTTAATTAAACCGTTTCATACATCGCGGCACACACCATTACCTGGTTATTTGCATCTAAACTACATTGATAGGAACGGCAAAAAATATATTTTTACAATATTTCCCATGACTGAAGTGACAGATTTGTTACTTACGAATGTTATTAACTAAGGAACGTCACGGCAAACCTTTTAAAATTATTTTTCTTTCAAAATAGAATTTGAAGGATTTGGTCCGGCAAAGTATGTCATTCATTGTTCATTAACAACTAATGCCCTTCAGAGTCAGTCTGAAGGCAGAACTTTTTAAAATTCATTCAAATGTGTTTTTCTTCAGTTTAATTGTAGAGATAGAGTTGATTGTTAGCTCACCTGGTCCGAAGGACCAAGGTGAGCTTATGCCATACCGTGGCGTCCGTCGTCCATCCGTCCATCCGTCCGTCAACAAATTCTTTAAACGACTTCTTCTTCTTAACCACTGATTGGAATTCAACTAACTTTGACTGGAAGCATCCCTAGGTGGTGGGGATTCAAATTTGTACAAATGGTTGGGCTGACCCCCCAGGGGGCTGAGGGGTGGGGCCAAAAGGAGTCAATTTGGCTATATTGCTTTAAGCGACTTCTTCTCTGGAAATAAGAAGTCGATGTCAACCATATTTAATTGGAAGCATCCCAAGGTGTCAGGGATTCAAAATTGTACAAATGATGGGGCTGACCCCCCAGGGGGCTGAGGGTTGGGGCAAAAAAGGGTCAATTTGGCTATATTACTACAAACGACTTCTTCTGTAGAACTATGCCATGGATATCAACCATATTTGACTGGAAGCATCCCTAGGTGGTGGGGATTCAAAATCGTCCGTTGTCCGTCGGTCCGTCTGTCTGTCGTCCGGCGTCCTGCGTCAATGTTTTACTTTAAACAACTTCTTCTTAAAAAACCAAAAGGCCTAGGGTGATGATATTTGGCCAGAAGCAAACTGGGATAGAGGGCAACAAAGTTTGTTAAAATTAATGACCTGCACCCATTTTCAAGGTCACAGGGGTCAAATATATTAAAAACTTTAAACATCTTCTTCTTGATAACAAAAATGTCCAGGGAGGTGTTATTTGGCCAGTAGCATGCTGTGATGAAGGACTACAAAGTTTG
The DNA here is from genome assembly GCF_002113885.1 of Mizuhopecten yessoensis. Taxonomy (NCBI): domain Eukaryota; kingdom Metazoa; phylum Mollusca; class Bivalvia; order Pectinida; family Pectinidae; genus Mizuhopecten; species Mizuhopecten yessoensis. The sequence continues at coordinate 1,309,592 of NW_018407907.1, read as the reverse complement.
TTCAAATGAATGACCTTCACCCATATTCAAGGTCACAGGGGTCAAATATGTTTAAAACTTTAAACAACTTCTTCTCAATAACCAAAATACCCAGGGTGATGATATTTGGCCAGTAGCATGCTGGGGTAAAGGGCTATCAAGTTTGTTCAAATGAATGACCTTCACCTTTATTCAAGGTCACAGGGGTCAAATATGTTAAAAACATCAAACAACTTCTTCTGAATAACCAAAAATGCTCAGGGTGATGATATTAAGTCAGTAGCATACTAGGATCAAGGGCTACCAAGTTTGTTTAAATGTATGACCTTAAATCATAGTCAAGGTCACAAGGAGCAAATATGTTCAAAATATAAAAAAAAACCCAACTTGTTCTGAATAACCAAAAGGCTCAGGATGCTTGGATCAAGGACTACTATGTTTGTTAAAGTGAATGACTTTGACTTATATTCAAGGTCACAGGGGTCAAATATGTCTAAATCTTTAAACAACCTCTTCTGAATAACCATGGGTCCAAGGATGTTGATACTTTGCAAGTTGCATCCTGAGATGAAAGGGTATACAATTTGTTCAACATAATGACTTTATTTGACTTTTAATCACAGGGGTGAAATGTTTAAAAAAAAAATAACAGGTTCTTTTGAATGAATTTTAATCATAAATACTGATATTTTATTTTGCCTGTAGCTTTATTATAGATCACTTTTAAAGTGTGAGATTCATACCAGGTGAGCGATGCAGGCCCATTGGGCCTCTTGTTGACTGGAAGCATCCCTAGGTGGTGGGGATTCAAAATTGTACAAATGATGGGGCTGACCCCACAGGGGGCTGAGGGGTGGGGCAAAAAGGGGTCAATTTGGCTATATTGCTACAAACGACTTCTTCTGTAGAACTATGCCATGGATATCAACCATATTTGACTGGAAGCATCCCTAGGTGGTGGGGATTCAAAATTATACAAATGGTGGGGCTGAGGGCGGGGCCAAAAAGGGGGCAATTTGGCTATATTGCTATAAACGACTTCTACTGTAGAACTATGCCATGGATATTGATCATATTTGGTCGGAAGCATTCATGGGAGGCAGGGATTCAAAATTGTACAAATGGTGGGGCTGACCCCCCGGGCTAAGGGGTGGGGCCAAAAAAAGTGTATTACTTGGAAATGGTTGAGATCCCCACCATATAACCATGGTATACAATTGCTGAGTATAAAGAGAAGAATGCACATTTGCTTCCAGGATGGCTATAGGGTCTGGCCCCACCCTTGGAGACATAGTCCCTGGGCCATAACTTTAAAACTGTTGAGATCCCCACCCCAAAACTATATATATAAATGCTGGGCATAAAAAGACGAATGCAGTCATGATATCAGAATAGACCCTGGGGTCTGACCGAACCCCTAGGGACCTAGTTTGTTAGTCACAGCTTGGAAACAGTTGAGAGCCCCACCCTATAACGGTATATACAATTGCTGAGTATAAAGAGATGATTGCACATATGCTTCCAGGATGGCCTTGGGGACTGCCCCACCCTTGGAGACTTAACCCCTGGGTCATAACTTTGAAATGGTTTATATCCCCACCCCAAAACTGTATATACAATTGTTGGCATAAAAAGACGAATGCAGTCATGATATTAGAATTGAGCCCAGGGTCTGCCCCACCCTTGCAGACTTAACCCCTGGGTCATAACTTTGAAATGGTTGAGTCAAAGCTTGGAAACAGTTGAGATCCCCACCCCATAACCATACATAAAATTGCTGGGCATGAAGAATCTAATACATGTACAGATATGCTACAAGGATTGGCCTTGGGGTCTGGCATATTCCCTTGATCTCATTCGGATAATATTTTGCCAATATTGCTTTGGTAGCCATGTGAGCGATACAGGCCCTCTGGGCCTCTTGTAATCCATCTATTAAAGTTTTCTGTTATATTATTTCAGAATTGTCCAGTCAGACATTTTTTTCGATTTTATAATTGTCAATTATTTCTTTTTTTTCAAACAGGTTTGAGACAGTCAGGGATTGCAACAATTTGCAACAAATCAATTTCAATTTTTAGGAAAAAATATCACAGTTATGTTTATACTCAGGAAACTGGTATTGATAGTATTTTTATTTGTAAATATTTCATATTTATTATTAGCTCACCTGTCCGTCCATCCGGCGTCCGGCGTCCGGCATCCGGCGTCCGTCTGTCCGGCATCAACTTTTTGCTTTAAACAACCTCTTCTCAATAACCAAAAAGCCTAGGAAGATGATATTTGGCCAGTAGCATGCTGGGATCAAGGGCTACCAAGTTTGTGACCCACTTTCAAGGTCACTGGTGTCAGATGTCTTTAAAATCTTCAAACAACTTCTTCTCAATAACCAAATGGCCCAGGGTACTGATATTGGGCCTGTAGCATGCTGGGATGAAGGACTATCAGGACTATCAAGTTTGTTCAACTGAATGAACTTGACCAACTTTCAAGGTCACAGGGTCAAATACCGTAAAATCTTCAAGCAACTTCTTTTCAATAAGCAAAAGGGCCAGGGTACTTAAATTGGGCCTGTAGCATGCTGGGATGAAGGACTACCATGTTAGTTCAAATGAATGACCTTGATCCACTTTCAACCTAATGTCCTTGTTCAACAATCAAGGTCAGAGGCGTCATGTGTTTAAATCTTTAATAGGTTCTTATGAAATCTTAAGATTTCAAGTGTTAGATTAATAACAGGTGAGCGATGCAGGCCCATTGGGCCTCTTGTATAATTATATCATAAAAGATCTGCAATGTGCATTTTTTTTCGGGATCTTATATTAAAGCTATTGTCATGGTCGTAAAAAAGATTCTGATGAATAGGTTCAGGTTTGTGCCGTTGAATGGGGATTTGTAATAATATGCATGTTCAAAATTAATATCTCGGTTGACCTACAAGAAAAAACAACTAATTCAATTTATTCCTGCAGGTCTTCAGCTCAGGTCTCTGATTCACGTGTTATTAGAGTTTGATGCAACACCTAACGACCCTTTTCCTCAATGTGTTTCTGCTACGAATGGGGCCAGTAGGATTATATTTGCACTTTTGTTTCAAAGTATGCAGATTCACATGTAATCATATCATTTGACAGGATGCCGTGAAAAATAATCCAATTTTATGGATTTGATTAATACCGGAATGATATTGGAATTTGATAAAACGCTGATTAACATCGATTTAACAGGGATTTGTAATTAGATTGTTAATCATGTCTTGAAGGTATCGGCTGCATTTATTGATTAACAGGGCCATGTGTTATCTCTCATAGCTCAAATATCAGTTGAAATATAGCATTTTATATGAAATTATCAAGACAACTTGCTCAAAAAAAAATACAACAGTGCTGTGATTAGCATTAGCCTGCTATGTATTCAATGCTTGAGACAAAGAAATCTTCACCGATCTTGTTATGATGTCCGTTAGGTTATCTAAAAACTAAAGTAAAACCTCCATATAATGCCGCTTCATTTCTTTTGCCACTTCATATACTGCCAACATAATTCAATGTCCATTTTTCTTGTTTCCTTTAGAGTTCCTGTATACCATTTCTTCAATTTATTGCCAAACCTCATTATAGGGCCAACATTTCCCTGGACAAATGGTGGCAGTATAATGAGGTTTACTGTACAATATGATAAAAAATTACTGATTTATTTACATGTAGAATTGGAGCTATCAATGTTCATACTTCTCTCATGGTACAATAGTAGAATTAAGTGTGATATCCATGCAAAGAAATCGGATGGCCACAGTACAGCTTTAACACAATCAAGCTGGAAGGGTAAGCATGATCAGAATGCAATAAAATACCAAATTTGTATTTTCCTTGTAATTTTTGAAAGCCATTTCAAATCCATAGCAAAATTAAAAGATTTATTTATTCTGATGGCTAAAAAATCCATAAGAATCATAATTTATACAAATAAAGGAGCTGACTCTGTTAGGGCCAAGAGGTTTACTCCTTCACCCCTGAAATTTCATAATGAACTGTTCCAACCTTTATATTGGAAGAGTTCAAATGCGTCTTCAGGGGTGAATGAGTTAAAAAGCGGACCTGTTCGCTTGATATGACATTTACTTCCTACCCTTTTTTACTGCATTTTAGTGGTACTCACTGCTGCATGTTTTGTCTCTGAGATGAAAAAAATACACAAATAAAGAACTGTTTTGGGTGTTGGAGGTCACATGGTCAAAAGTGGTCCATTTGGAAGATTTACTCTAAATGACAACTCTTCCCAAGGTTTTAACTAAATTGAAGCCAAAACTGTTTGAAACTAGTATTGTATGCTTTCAAAAACACTTGTTCCTTTGTCAAGCCGAAAAGTTCAAATGACCCCTGAATACAGATGACAATAACTTGCTAAGCATTAAGTGGGTGGCGATTGGAAAAATCAGCTGTCTTCGTTGTTCATATCGCAAAATATTATCTAAGTTTTACATTGATGGATCTGATTCTGAATGTTAATTCTTGTATATTGTTGGGATATATATATATATTACTTTAGCAATGATGTCATGTTAAGAAAAAGGAAGAAACAATTTTGTGGCTTTATCAAATAAACAATACACAAAGAAAACACCCAACATTTGCAACAATAATTTTATTACTTTGAAATCAGATGTTACATGGGGCCCAACATTTTGTGGTTTATCCAGAAAAATCACCATTAGGTGGGTATATGAATTAGTGGATTACTTGTACCCTCTCAAACAGTGATTGTTTTATATCAAACTTGTAGGTAAGTACTTTGTGGACCTATGAACTCTTGGATGAAGATTTCGATGCTCAAAATCAAGGAAAGAAGACCTCTCTTTGTCTTGAATACAACTTTTCTGATGACTTATGAACAGCTTTATGAATTTGAATGTTAGAAAAAGGGAATAATTTTGCCATATTGCTTTAAGCGAGATGGATATCAACAATATTTGGTTGGGCTTAGCATTCTCAAGTGGTGGGGATTCCAAATTTTACATCTGGGGGGCTTATCATAACCCCTGACGCCCCTTACTCCATTGGTGGGCATCTAGAGACAAACACAATCATGCTATTATAATTGACTCTGGGGTCTGGCCCCACCCCTAAGGACTTAACCCCTAAGCCATACTTTTGGAACAGTAGAGATCCCCACCCCATAACCATATATACAATTGAAAGGCATATAAAGAGTCATGATATTAGAATTGACCCTGGGGTATATAAAGGCATAAAGGCATATAAAGAGTCATGATATTAGAATTGACCCTGGGGTATGGCCCCACTCATAGAAATTTAATTTGCCCATAACCATATATACAATTGAAAGGCATATAAAGAGTCATGATATTAGAATTGACCCTGGGGTATATGGCCCCACTCATAGAAATTTAATTTCTTGGCAATGACTTCGAAATGGTTGAAATCCCCAAGTTTAGCCATACATACCATTGTTGGGCAGAAAGATCCAGTTGAGCAATACAGGCTCTCTGGACCTCTTGTTACTTTTATAAATGAATGATGTCCTGTTTTATTAATTCCTTATATATATTTTTGGTGTTGAAATCAATACAATCAGAGAGCCACTGATATTACAACATGATCTGAATGATCGTAAAAATTCTCGACATTGTAGCGTAGATGTGACTTCAGATTACAGAAAGATAAAAAAAATGAAAAATTATAAAAATGTTGAGCTATTTATGTCTACCAATCAGCAGGGCCTGTTATTCTTTTATTTTTATGCATTATTGATATCTTTCTGACGGAGTATTCGGACCAATAAAGCAACTAATCACAGGTTTTCAGGAGGTTGTAATATTGCACTTTATACACATTGCCCCATCGTAAAACATCAAATTGTCATGCTGTGTTAGTCGTCCATGCTAAGAACTCCATTGATTTTCAGTTTAACAATCCTGGACAAATCCAGTCTGTGCAGTCTACAAGTTTGGCTGTGTTACAAGAGTCTGTTTGTAGCTGTAGATCTTCTGTGTAACAAATATAGTCTACAAAGCCACACAGACCATTTGGAGGCGCGGTAGTCTAGTGGTAGGACGCGGGCTCATGACAGAAAGGTGGCAGATTCGAGTCACAGCATGGCACCATGTTGTATCTTTGAGCAAGGTACTTTACTCCGCTTGTTCCAGTCTACTCAGCTGTAAATGAGTACGTGGTTGGGCAGTGCTAGAATTGTAGAATGCTAGCTGTGCCGAAATGGCAGCACCGGCTGTATGTTCCCCAGGGAATTGAGAAAGATAATGGCTGGTTGCAAAGGCCCTATAACCACAGAGAATAATTTGTGAATGACTTTGAGACAACCTGCGAACTAGGCTGTGATAAAGCGGTATAGAAGAACCTCAAATTATTATTTATTATTATTATTATTATTCATTTATCATCAGTTTGTATCATGCTTAAATGATATTTCTTTATACTTATATCAAAGTTTTACTGTATGCACCAACAGCTTGACGAAGGGACCAGTTTAATATGTACATTATTTGTTTATAAAGTAAAACTGGGATATTACATATTTCCAAACTGACAAAATCTTATTGAAATCATTTTCGCAAATTCCTTCCTCTGATCACACATGTCCACCGCTATAATAATAACTACATATACTTCAAATTCCTTGACCATGCGTAACTTTGACGAGATTTTCTTAGAACGGCCGCGCAAATAACGAAGAGTCGCCATTTGTTTACAATCGGGGTTTCCCCAAGGGGCGGTAACTCATACCGAAAATGATGTCACGATTCGGGGGAATTACCAGATGACAAAGTTTCCCAATGTTGACCGGTGTTTGCCGATTTCATTATACATGGAATATACCTTAAACTAGCTCTTTTATGGAGATATGTATACGAAGCATAATACAGAATGCCTGGAACTGTTCAGGAATATGTGCCAGTGTTGCAGTACTATCGCTCTTCCAAATTATCTAACAGTATCGAAGGACTTTTACATTTGAATAAGATTAATTTCGATTACTCATGATAGATATCCAATGTTGTGCAATTTCATTTAATTTGTCAGGGTTCTTGCACATATGAAAAAGCACATTCAAGATATAGAAAGGACAGCAGAATGCAATGTCGAATAATATATAATAAAAAAAACGTTTCCGTCTGCTCCCAGCCATGTTGTAAAAGGATCAAGGTCGTACAACCCAGACTAAGAGCATTTCACATTCATGGAACATTCAGATTCCTATTCTTATGACAAAATGTTTGTCGATATATATATTTTAAGACGCTGAATGCCAGAACACGTTAGACATGACGTCATACACATGTTTTCTTTTATAAAGATTCTTCCTGATACAGGGTTGTTATAACTTAAGGCTTTGCCAATTGACCAAGCAATGTAATGGTTTAATATTTATACAGCTTCCCCCTTGTCTGGTCTTTCATTTATTTGTCAAAAATCACGTTCTGGACCGATTTGTCAAATGGCTGAATTAGAGGTCTTGATATATATTGCAAGCCGATTTGGACAAGGGTTTATAATGCAGCAATGCAGAAGTTTTGATTGTGTTACCAGCATTTCCCACCCACCCATAGGTCTCTGAAGTGCTGACTCCAGTATTCCTTAGCGTTTCTGATACGAACAGCCTGATTTGAACCCTGCAAGATTGCAAAACTATCGGCATCTCTTGTTCATAAGGGGACCCTTAACTCATTCACCCCTGAAGACACATTTGAAATCCTCCAATTGAATTTTAGGTTTGAATAGTTCATTATGAAATTTCAGGCGTGAATGAGTGAAATGGCGGTTTTGAGAAGTCTCTCAGGAATTTAGAATAAAGAAAGTTTTTGGTAGCTGTGACTTGATGTACTTATAGTAAAAAATACTTCTGTGGAAATCAATGTTTGTTTGAAGAAATTTAACCCATTCACCCCTAAAGTCACATTTGAACCTTCCCAAATCAAAGTCCGGGCAAGTCCAGCTTAAATATGTAGGAGTTTTAAATGAGTTAAAGATTATATTCTATATGAGATTGATGAAATAAGTATAAGGATTTTTTTTTCTTATTGAATCTCTCGTGAAATAACTGAAAAAAACTGTGACATTTTTTTCATCTGTCCTTTATGGAAACCAGGGAACAGATATAAGGTCTCTTTTTTATCACATGATCAGGAATTCTTACAAATATTGCAAAAATAAAAATTTGCCATCTTGACTTAAAATAAATTTTGTTGTCTGCATTCAGAAGGTATAATTTAATGTGAAACTCTATGACGTCTATTACTCGTCCTATTGTTCCTGTAGTGGTATTGCAAGAATAAATATGCAAAAATATGACATGATTCTATAAATTGAATAACATAGGTAACTCAATGTTTTCTTTTTATTAGCTGGTCCCTTCCCGGGGGCTGAGGGACCAGGGGTCGAAAAAGGGGTAATTTGGCCATATATTTGCTTTAGGCGACTTCTAATCTGAAACTAAGACAAGGATATCAATCATATTTGGTTGGAAGCATCTTTAGGTGGTAAAAATTCAATATTACCAGACTAAGGTCTGACCCACAGATCGGAGGGGCAGGGCCAAAACGAATTTTTTATTTTGACTTTATCTAGATCCCCACCCTTTAACCAAATATACAATTGCTGAGCATCCAAGAAACAATCATGAGATAAGAATTGATCCTGGGGTGTGGCCCTAACCCCTAAGGGACTTAATTCTTTAGTCATAGCTTTGGAATGGTTGAAATCCCCAACCCATAGCCATTGTATTTGATAGCTAATGCTACGTACAAACAAGAAGAGGGGCACTAGTGACGGCAAGTGTAGTGCAGCTATGACCGTGGAGATCACATTTAATCCAGTTTACGACTGTGAAACATTCTATAGCTGTTGCACAAACCATCAATATCAAATCGTGCCAGCTTGGACCTGAAGTATTTTCTTCAGATTACCCCTGGAGCTGTGATGAGGTCGTATTATAACAATGACATGAGTTTGTGATAGGTTTCGGCTTACAAATGACATTTTAATTGAAGTGAATGTCATTATAGTTTGACGATTGTCACCAGGGTGACTTGAGGTCGGAGTGGATCTTCCACAACCATCAACTCATGTATAAAGTGCTGGCTGTTCACAGTGGGTCTGAGATGGCATAACGGCTAAAGTTAGGATTAGGTGCCTGACAGGTCACCATGGATCTGTGATGAGATCGTGATCATAGCTACGAGTATAGCTTTGAAGGCGGCTAAAGAATGAAACAACTGTGAAATTGGAAAGAAAAATGTTGCCCCAATTATATTTTTCACCCTTCTTACCCTAGAACAAGATGCCAACAACCCATTTTATTTTTCACTCTGAAACTCATTTTAGAACAAGATGCCAAAAATCTTTCCGATATTTAATATGAATTTGAGGGTGAATTCATTTATAGAAGTTTGAATGTATATGGTAAAATATGTCCAGTGTCCGTTTGGTGTCCGACGCCAAGATTTTACTTTAAAACCAATTGTTTTTAATAACCATAAGTATGCTAAGGATGATGATATTTCGCAAGAAGCAAACTGGGATGAAGGGCTACCAAGTTTGTTCAGATAAATGACCTTAACCCATTTTCAAGGTCACATGGGTCAAATATGTTAAAATCTTTAAACAACTTCTTCTTAATAACCAAAATGTCCAGGATGAGGATATTTGGCCAGTACCATGCTGGGATGAAGGGCTACCAAGTGTGTTCAAATGAATGACCTTCAGTCATATTCAAGGTCACAGGGGTCAATTGTCTAAAAATACCTTTAAACAACTTCTTCTGAATAACCATAAGGACCAGGATAATGATATCTTGCCAGTAGCATACTAGGATGAAGGGCTACCAAGTTTGTTAAAATGAATGACCTTGACTTATATTCAAGGTCACAGGATATTTTTAAAATCTCTAAACAACTTCTTCTGAATAACCAATAGGCCCAGAATGAGATTTAGCCCCTTACATGCTGGGATAAAGGGCTACTAATTTTGTTCAAAGGAATGACCTCAACTTTATTCAAGGTCACAGGGATCAAATATGTTCAAAATCTTTAAACAACTTCTTCTGAATAACCAAAAGGCCCTGAGGATGATGATATATGCCCAATAGCATGCTAGAGTAAGGGGCTTCCAAGTTTGTTAAAATGAATAATCTTGACTTATATTCAAGGTCACAAGGGTCAATTTTGTTGAAAATATTTAAATGACTTCTTCTGAAACTTGACCAGTAGCATGCTTTGATGAAAGGCTATCAAGTCATTTGAATGACCTTGACCCACTTTCAAGGTCACATTTGGTCAAATATGTAAAAACCTTTAAATGACCTAATCTCATTAAACTAAAGGGCTAGGGTGGTGATATTTGGCAAGTTGCATGCTGAGATAAAGGACTATAAAGTTTGTTCAACGTAATGACCTTGTTAAACTTCAAGGTCACAGGGGTCAAATGTTTTAAATCTTTTAACAGGTTCTTTTGAATGACCTATAGTCATAAATACTGATATTTTGCCTGTAGCTTTATTTTAGATCACTTTTAAGGTTACATGTGTGAGATTAATGCCAGGCGAGCGATGCAGGCTCATTGGGGTTGTGTTTAATGTAAAAAGGTAGGACACTGATTAGCCTCTGACTTTCAGTTCTAGGTTAATAAAATCTTTTACCTGTAACTGAGCAAGATCCGGTTATCTCAGTTGAGGGTTAAGATTCTGTAACAAAATCCCAACCGAGGCGTAAGCCGAGGTTGGGATGTTACATATTCTTAGCCGAGATAACCTGATCTCATTCAGTTACAGGTTATTGATTTTTTTCTCGCATCTTTTAGTTCGAAAAAGAACTTTTCAATTTTGCTAAAAACAACAAGTATCCCGCCTTGGGCCCCAAATGATAATTACCTCTGCACTACTAAAGCTACATTTGAATGCTCCTGCGTAAAATGTAGTCTGTCCTTACATAGATTACAGCGTATTTCAAAGTGAAGATTATATTTTATTCACAACATCAAATATCTAACAACATCAAAACTATACATATAACGACAAAACAGAACATTTATACTACAAATTGTCAATTTCAAGCAGTTAACGTGCGGATGAATACATAGCATGCGATATAAACGTGGGATATCTCTGTCTGAGGTGCGAGAATAATAGAATCTTTCACCCCCTTGGGGGTGACACAGGGTAATCTCAACCCCAGGGGTAATATTCTTCAGTTGTCAAACACGAGGCTTGCCGAGTGTTTGACAGCTTAAGAATATTACCCCGAGGTAACCCTGTCTCACTCCCAAGGGGGTGAATGATTATTTTCTCTTACCCTGTTTACCCTCTTATGTATTTTATATAGACATTACATCAATGCAAGACAATGTTGATTTGATGCGGCTGAATTGACAACATGACGTCATTGTATTGTTGCCGTAACGTCATGGTATTGTTGCTATGACGTCGTACAATTGTTGAGAACGTGCAAAGAACACGTACAGCTTGTCTCAACCCTAGGGGGAGATAAGAAAATCTCACACCGGTAAAATGGTGGATATCCCTGTCCAGGGTAAGAGATAAGAAAATCTCACTCCGGTAAAATGGTGGATATCCCTGTCCAGGGTAAGAAAATATTCATTGTGGTAATGGGTTTGATGTACAATTAACATTTTACGACCCTTTCCTGAGGAAGCAGTTTTATGATAGAACTGTACCAGAGGGGAAGAGACATAAAAACTGATTAGTACAGCACAGGACAAAACTCTCTGAACCTCGTGTGACGAGGGTCCGTCAACTGTTGCAATAGATCATTGCTTGTTTGCTTCTGGCATTGGCATTTATTTAGAACACGGCCAGTAATCTGTTCAAATCACTCTAAAACAGTAATTTCTTAAGCTAATTACTTTGTTTCCTCTTAATTATTACTATGTTTTACTACTGCAAAAGTCTTTGGGATTTTCCCTTCCTAATTGTGATTGTTCAGACGCCATGGCAGACGACAAAAATCAAAAGGAAATAAGAAGTCGTGACAATAACCCCCTATTGCAAGGGACATAAGTCTTGGCAGCACTCTTCTTTTTCTGTTGGCTGAATTGTGCATGGGCATAGTGACTGCTGACAAGTGTAGTATCGCATACTCTCGGAGATGGCAAAAATACCAAATCAGATCTAGGGTATTTAACCTAATGTTTTTCTTAGAAATTGTCACGTAATGTACCTTTGATTATTAAGATATCTATAACAGAACTGAACTGTGTCAATGGCCGGTGACCAGAAAGCACATTTGGTTAGAGTGTCTGTATAGAGTTTGGAGGTTTGGGGCTCGAATCCCGGTCTGGCAGTGCATTTTACCTCTCCTGTTAGAGGCAGATGCCAAAATTGATCAAACCTTGTTTCAAGTACTGTGTATACGCTTGGCAAAGGGGTGACGTACCTTGATTGTAAATAGTATTGTATTTGGTGGTATAGACTAAGAAAAATGAAGGAGGAATGTAGCAAAACTGAATGATGTCAATAGCCTGGTTTCAAATCCTATTCAGACCATGATACTCTTTCCTCTCCTGCATGTCAATTATGAATTCATGAATATATTACCATATACAGAGATGGGACAACTGTACAGGTGACTGTTTGTGTATATTACAGGTGTGCAGGATTGACCCAACACAGGACACAAGATGGAAGAACCTACAGCGACACGTAGCCACTGACGGTGTCCATCAAAACGACAACATCTCCGCCAACGGAACATCTCAAGGTAGGTCGACACTGGTTAGCAATGGAACATCTCAAGGTAGGTGGACACTGGTTAGCAATGGAGCATCTCAAGGTAGGTCGACATTGGTTAGCAATGGAACATTTCAAGGTAGGTCGACACTGGTTAGCAACGGAACATCTCAAGGCAGGTCGACACTGGTTAGCAACGTAACATCTCAAGGTAGGTCGACACTGCTTAGCAACGGAACATCTCAAGGTAGGTCAACACTGCTTAGCAACGTAACATCTCAAGGTAGGTCGACACTGCTTAGCAACGGAACATCTCAAGGTAGGTCAACACTGCTTAGCAACGTAACATCTCAAGGTAGGTCGACACTGCTTAGCAACGGAACATCTCAAGGTAGGTCAACACTGCTTAGCAACGTAACATCTCAAGGTAGGTCGACACTGCTTAGCAACGGAACATCTCAAGGTAGGTGGACACTGGTTAGCAACGGAACATCTCAAGGTAGGTCAACACTGCTTAGCAACGTAACATCTCAAGGTAGGTCGACACTGCTTAGCAACGGAACATCTCAAGGTAGGTCAACACTGCTTAGCAACGTAACATCTCAAGGTAGGTCAACACTGGTTAGCAATGGAACATCTCAAGGTAGGTCGACACTGGTTAGCAATGGAACATCTCAAGGTAGGTCGACACTGGTTAGCAACGGAACATCTCAAGGAAGGTCGACACTGGTTAGCAACGGAACATCTCAAGGTAGGTCAAAACTGCTTAGCAACGTAACATCTCAAGGTAGGTCGACACTGCTTAGCAACGGAACACCTCAAGGTAGGTCAACACTGCTTAGCAACGTAACATCTCAAGGTAGGTCCACACTGCTTAGCAACGGAACATCTCAAGGTAGGTGGACACTGGTTATCAACGGAACATCTCAAGGTAGGTTAACACTGCTTAGCAACGGAACATCTCAAGGTAAGTGGACACTACTTAGCAATGGAACATCTCAAGGTAGGGCGACACTGGTTAGCAATGGAACATTTCAAGGTAGGTCGACACTGGTTAGCAACGGAGCATCTCAAGGTAGGTCAAAACTGGTTAGCAACGTAACATCTCAAGGTAGGTGGACACTGGTTAGCAACGGAACATCTCAAGGTAAGTGGACACTACTTAAGGTGTATAAAATTGAACCAATCAACATGTGAAGGACCTCTTACACACTGTCAGGTATACAGACAGGTGTGATTTTATATTGGTAAACTCTGATGCCAAGTCTTATGTCATCACCTGCGCCAATGTCAACGTTGAACCCGATGTTAACATGCTGTAAATGTGGACATTTTCTAGGTATGGAAACATTTGTGTTTTTCTCGTTGAACACAACAAGTCTGAAAATAGTTATTAATAGATTAATTAGATTATACATCCATAGAACATATTGATTTCGTAACCATAATGCCCAGATGAAAATTTCCACATCGCAAACTGTTTAAATAGTTGCAGCGTAAACATACGTTTCCACAGGCGAACATTTCCTCTTTTACAGTATACCCTATGTCAACAACTACCTCAATGTTAAAATATGACCTGAAATCAAAATCTGCCCTGAACCCTCTCACCCCTATGTAACTTTAATAGACTCTACCATGCATTGATCTGGATGAGTCCATTATGGTCTACAGTGGTGAAAGGGTTAAGTCAACACGTTTTATGATATCAAATCTACATTGATGTCAACACCTATTCTAATGTCAACATATACCTCATATGTTTATCCACCCTGTCAACAACCTAAACCCTATGTCAACACCTACCCCAAGGTCAACACCTGAGTACCCCAAAGGTCAACATTGTATCATATATATATACAACAATATCTTTCCCAGCTGTCAACGCGTATATCATAATGTTACTTTGCCTTAATTAAAGTCTCAGCACCCATTATAGTCTGTTTATCCCCATTTAGATACATTTTCATGCATGTTGCTCTTTGTATCAAACCAAACCTGACATCTCCGAGCGACAAACACAGCCTGAATTCGCATTCCTATGGATGACCGGAAATGTTGCAGATAGTTTTCTGTCAGACGCATGACTGATCTTAAGTATCTGTTGAACACATTGGTCATATCATGCAAAACCCTAAAACGGGTCTAACATAGATAACATGTCACTTTTTATGTTCATTACCCAAAGAAGAAGTCGGCACCAACACAGAACAAGGCTGAGAATGCATTAGAGTTGATTACTGGTGTTTCAAAGCCTTGTGGTGTCTGACACAAGCTATTAAACAGTACGAATAAATCTTTGGAATGCACATGATATGTTTTATCCATTATGTCCAATGTGTCTGATTCTATGAAAATTTAACGGCTTGTTAAGCACAACAGTCTGAGAGCTTCCAGCGGGACCGTTATTGTCAAACGGATTTATCTGAAGACCTGAAAGGTTTTTTGATCTGTTATTGATTTGAATGGTTAAACAGGGTATAAGAAAAAAAAATCGTAAACTAAATAATAAACTATTGAATGATCAATAAACATTCAACAACATCTTGTCTTTAACATGCCTTAATTCCCAATACATCTGCCAATGTTTCAAGAAATGGTTTATCTTAATGGTTCTGTTTCCGATTCTGCACGGAACTCAGCTTACAAGTGCAGCACATAGAATGACAATCAAAGGCTTCAGTATAACCTTTGGAAGGACAGACCTATACTGTTTACCATTGATATTTGGCATATTAATGTGGCGGCCCCTGCAATTTTAGCCATTTTATAGTGTTTGTCATCCTGTCATATTCTTTTGGATTTGTGCTGTTGCAACCTGTTTCATGTCCTTGGATTTCTTTTGATGTTCTCATCTTTTTTTTTTCGGTGTGTGTGTGTGTCAGGGGGGATAATTTATTGTTTACCCATGTCATGTGCGTCCCATCCTGCGTCCCATCCATTGTTGTTTGATTCATTGTCATGAATCTAACAACTGTTTACATTAACTCATCTTCGGCTTATGCAAATGTCAGTATGAGAACACCTTGGACAAAGTTGTGTTTCAAGGTCCTAGGTCCTAAGGTCAACATCAAGGCCACTGGTGCTGTTAAAGTTTCTACAAAAGGGGCCGTTCAAGTCTAACAGACATTTTCTTGCTTTTCTGTTTATTTTTTTACGATATTAAAATATTAAATTTAAACGACATGTTTTTCCTGTACCCACTACACATCTGTCTTCATCTGATACTTATGCGAGGATACTGAACCCAAATAAAAAACAGATCCATTTTTTCTTAGCCGACGTAAAACCTTAAAAGGAACAAAGACATAAATTTAAAAAAAAATGGCCAATTAAAAATGCCCCCAAATATAGAATCTGACAGGATTTGAAGTTTGCACTTTTTCCGAAAATTAAAAGAATACAGAATAACAAAAAGCAGAAAAGCATTGATCATTCCTGCAGGTATTACTTTGAACTGAAAGCCTGTATATCGTCTTTCTCCTGCCTGTATCCGGACCTACTTCAATAGTTAAACCACATAGAAGAAAGTTGTCACATTTTATTGATCAAAGATTAAATTGCTACACAGGGATTCAATTAACTTACATAATTGATGACTTGTGCTTTCAAAGATGGAGAAATGTGTCTTATAAGGATTTTTGTATTTTTTTTAAGAAGGATTTATTACATGATTAAATATGGCAATGAAAGGATGAGACCAACTTTTGATATATTACATGTCTGATGATAATACCAGCAGATTTCACGTCTCCGATATTGTCATGAAGATGATTTTTAATGGATTATCAAAGCTAACTAGATGGTGATATTTGAGTTTTTATCTAATATTTTTAAATTAGATATTTTCTTATCTCTATATTTACAGCCAGGCCTTCAAATAATCCCTACTTGCCAACTCTCCCTATTTAGGAGGGAAATTCCCGATTTTGACCCTTAAGTCTAATATTTCCAATCAGTGAAGTTGCTAAACTATTCCAATATATAAAATCTAATGGTTACACCTGAAAGAACGACTCAAAACATGTCATTTTAAAGGGTTTTACATACTTGCCAACTCTCCCTATTTTGGAGTGAGACTTCTGATTATGGACCCTGAAATTGCTCAATTTCAACCAGTGAATTTGCTAAAATTATCTTATTTTCTAAGATCTGATGATTTCATCTGAAAGAACAGCTCAAATGATGCCAGCTTACAGTGTTATTCTTTCCCTAGGGTGTACACACATACATTTTATTTATGCTTTTAATTCTAAACACAATTTATCCCCCCCCCCCCGCTAGACATTTTAAAAAGTTGTCAAGCACAGGTTAATGGTATGTCCCTAGCAGGTGTTTAAATATATGGTTTGTGTTTTGAGCACGAATATCTCCCCTTTGGACATATCCAAAGGTTGGCATGAATGGTAAACTGGCTGCAAAATTACTACTGTATTGTCCCTTTATTCCCACTTCTCCTGCAGGACACTTTTCTCACGCTTTTTATAAATGTGTCCTCCTTATCCAACTGTTTCTATTTGTCCAGTTACTATCTAAGCTAGGAACAGTTTGGTGGCTGAGCTAAATGAGCTCCGCTGTTTAATATTCTGAACATCTATCTAATCTGTTTATTTTGATTTCCGTATTTTCCCATGAGGATGAAACCCATGCTTGTTATTAGGCCCACTCCCTTGTTATGGATATATATATGGGACCTTAACTCACAGTGAGTATCTGGTTTGTCATCTGGTTTTATGAAGAGTTTCTACACCAAGACTATATGGTATAATCAAAGTCTAAAATAGGTTTAAATTCATTTTGTTTCCCTTTCTAAGATAATGGCCGATGCAGGCTGATCAAGGTAAAATACTGTAATTTCTGGAAAGGGAATTTTGCTCTTGAAACTGCTATGGCATTCTGTTGACCTTTGCCCTTTACTGTTTAGCATTAGCCAATGGCACTTTTTGTTGACTGGTCTGGCACTGTAGTGATTGAGGTAAAGATTTGGACATTGAAATTTTAAAGAAAACTGATTGCAATAAGACAAAATTATTTTCTAAAGCAATGTACAGTTTACCCTTGATATAATGCCCCTTGTTTCATTTACCATCTCGTTTACTGTCGGCATATTTCAATGTCCCTTTTTCTCGTTTGCTGACCAATTCCTTTAAACTTTTCCCTGAATTTATCGCCAAACCCCTTTATAACACCTAATTTTCTCTGGACAAATGGTGGCAGTATAACAAGGTTGGATAAATGGTGGCAGTATAACAAGGTTGGACAAATGGTGGCAGTATAACGAGGTTTTAATGTGTTATTTTGTTACGGATGTGTAATGTTCTCAAGCAGATTGGTGACGGTAGCTGCTGTCTGCACTGAACATGCTTCGGGGTTCAAATCTTGGGTCCAGGACATTGAAATTTCAAAGGTTCTTTTATCTCTCCTGTGTCTTAATAAAGCCGTAGTATTGAAACAAATGTACTTTTATGTTTCCTTGAACAAGAACTCAAAAAGGAGATTTGCTTGTAATGGCTGCTGCTTACAGAAGAAATTACTTAACATCAGAGCAACCTAACAGGTTTAACATGCATTAAAATGCACGATTGGAAAATTGTGTCGACACCTCGACACCTCTAAATGGTGTCTAAAACCATTATATGAATTTTATTAGTCCCCCACCGGTTCCTTGGGGGGGGGGGGGGACAAAGTATATAGGTTTGCAATCTGTCCTTCTTTCCGTCCTTTCGTTCAAGACGCTTGTCCGACACATATCTTCTATTCTATTTCACATGGAGTAACCAAATTTAGTATACAAGGACATCTTGTGATGGCGGAGTGCAGAGTGCAAGAATTAGTTGACTGTGACCTTTGACTTGACCTTTGACCTTTACTTTTTGAAAAGTTTGTTTTGGGCATATCTTCTTTACTATTTCACCTGGAGTAACCAGATTTGGTATACAAGGACATCTTGTTATGGCGGAATGCAGAGTGCAAGAATTAGGTCACCGTGACCTATGACTTGACCTATGAAAATACCGGTGGGGGAATATGGATTGCCTTGCAATACTATAATGCCTTGTCTTACAAATGTTATGAAACAAGTTTTATCAACTCCTATTAGTTACTCTTGTTAGTCAGTGGAAAGAAGTGTGCAGAAGGTCGTAAGTGTGGGAGGATACTGGAGTACCTGTAGAAAACGTGTGTTGTAAGGGCAGGCTTTCACAATACATTTTCAATATTTCAAGGGGGAATCAAACCCTAGGCCATCTCAGTGAAAGACCAGCACATTATTAACTGTGACTTCTGACAGATGGCAACTACGTACTGTAGTCGTTGTATTGGTATTATTAGTTTCGGGCCGTCCCAGGGTGAGATATGAGATATTGATTTTTTACGTGTTTATATATTTATTTACATACAAAATAATATGAGTGGAGAAACAGGAGTAGACATATCTTTTGGAAGTCCGCATGAACACTATTCTTTGGGGAAAAAAATAATGGAATAAAAGCAACTAAGTACTGGATTTTCAGACTATTATGAGATGTCAATATCCCTGGTCACTGCGCTGTGAAATTTAAGACCACAGTGTTCTATATATAACAATTGCTTTTACCCCTTTTACCCCTAATTGTAACTTTAGTAGACTCTACCATGCATTGAAATGGATGAGTCCATTATGGTCTACAGTGGTGAAAGGGTTAACAGTGGCGGATCCAGAGGGGTTTTTTGGGCTTCAGGAAACCCCCCCTCCCTGAGAATTTTCTTTAAAAATCATGTATTTTCACCATTTTCCTCAATTTTTTCCAACATGGAAACCCCCCCAGGAAATTTGGAAACCCCCCCAGATAGGTCTCTGGATCCGCCACTGGTTAAGACAGCATTTCTTATAACTATAATGCTTTTAATTTGTCGCCATCTCACCATCAGACAGTGCAAGCCAGCTGGCACAGATTTGAAATCTACTGTTGTGAAATATGTTATATTTTTGTAAGCATTCATTTAAAAGTAAAGAAAACTTTTTGAAGGAAAAATTATATTCTCCTTGTTTTAAAGTTCCATCAATTAAAGATAAACGGTACAACAAGTTAAGCTACTGTATAGCCTGATAGTTTTGTAGGGATGATATATTTTTGTGATTTCGTTGGTCAATAATGTGATCGCGAAAGTATAATCGCAGAATAATATGCCAAGTGTGAAAATGAACCACGATAATAAATGTCATTGTAATGATTTATTTACATCAAGAGTAATTCAAGATGTTTGAAAATAGATTTTATCACACATGTAATAGATTTGTGGATGACTTCTTCAACCAATTTCACTTGTTTTTGCCTAGCATGCTGTAATGGAGCCTATTCATTTGACTATTTAACACTCTATACGCCGAGTGTCCCGTCTCTGTACTTGAAACACTGTGAACATCTAGTTTCTTCACATGGCTAGATTGGGATATTATAATCTGTGTTAATTTTATTTTTCTAATTTTGGGTCAAAATCATGAATAAGTTAAGCCTGCGTAAATAACCCATTTTACGGTGTGTTATTATCATTGTCACTAATATGTCCACTCTTAAGACCATAATGGACTCATCCATATCAATGCATGGTAGAGTCTACTAAAGTTACATAGGGTGAAATTATTAAATCCTTTTTCAATGAAGTATTCCTTAAGAATTACAATTTGCGATGCATTTTACAGACATATAGTTGTTGAAAACAGAAAAAATAAAGAAAACAGAAAACTGCAGCTAGGGGTTGTCCTCAGAATCTTTACATTGCAAAGCCTATACATTTTAAGAACATTGCCTTCTAAGGGCCAAGTTATAAATAACATCATCAAAGTGCAGTGTCCGATTTATGGGCTACAACGCCTATATACGCAGTACCCTTTACCTTAACCCTTTCACCCCTATGTAACTTAAGTAGACTCTACCATGCATTGATATGGATGAGTCCATTATGGTCTACAGTGGTGAAAGGGTTAAAGATGTATTGGGTTTATTTTGAAGACATATACCTGTTTACAACAGGCATTCGGAATATTTACCATCTACAACTAATTAAGATATTTCGAAGCACGTAAGTGTGTTTTTGTCGTGTTTACAGGAGTTCGAAGGATTGGTTAAAGACAGTTACATATTTAATAGACTGTCATTGTACTGTGGTGTGTTGCATGTTTGTGTGCGTTTCATTACGTAAGCATGTGGTATTGTTTCGTTGATGGGATTGTTTACAGCGCAGTATAGCACGCACGTTTGTGCACAATTCGAGTTGTGAAATGCGTCAACAATAATTACGGCATCGCTGGAAGAGAACTAAAACGTTCTCATTAAACTAGAACAAGCCTATCTTTGAGCAAGATTATCAATTAAAGAGACTTGTTTTGCAATGTTCATGTTTTAAGATTCTTTTAAGCGATTTCGAAAATTACCAAAATTACCTTTTCACTGGCATACACTGTTTATTTCCATTTTGCACCGTCAGCACAAATAGACAGCACAAATAGATTTGTCGATCAATCTGACTGTGAAAGACCCAAAATGACACGTCATATGTTATGTATCTTGTCACAACAATTTTCTTATACTGCTTCTTTGTTTATCTCTACAGGCCTTTCTGTTGTTTTGACAGATGCAGAGAAAAACCATTGTAAAAGTGTTTCTATAGCTATAGTTACGATATAAAATTGGAATGCATGCAATAATTCAGTTGCATGTGCATATCAAAGCAGATAAAAACCATTTTAATTTTCTAAATTTTGTAACAGCACTGTTTCTGAGGCTAGAATTATGATCTAAATTTGGAACGTGTTAATGGTTACAACCGAAACCCCATCGATATTATCAAGTAGGGGATTAAATATAATGCTAAAATCAGGATGCCCACAGTCCATCTGAAATTTCCCGTATATTTCTCCATTTATAAACTTGTAGTAATGATGATACCTTGAATGTGTACATATTTCAGGGTGTCAAGATCAAAGTCGTAACTATTTATAGAACATCATCAAACACTGAAATTAATTTCACACGCTGGCGGACCCATTCGTGTCTTATAGACAATCTATCACACCCCAAAGCAGACCGAGTCGGATCAATTAAAAAAAACATATATCTCGGGGCTACTTGTATAATAATTTTCCTAGAAATGTTCATTTCTATACTTCAGATTGTAGCTTTATTAATTGGCAAGTACACATAAGCATGGGTGAAGGTTCCTGGGGGAAAGGATGTTTTCAATGACAATAGAAAATTGCATGGTGGCTTCAATACTTCATGACAAATAAATCGAATTAGTTGGAAATAGGATCGGAGATCTGGATATCAATATTCCAAAACAATCGTCGAAATGTTATTTGTTTTAAAATGTTATTAGAAACAGTTCTTTTGATCAGATTATTTTTTGTATGGTTTAAATTGAATGACATTTCCTTACCTTAAAATCCACAAATAATTCTTTTTTAAGGTGGCGGTAGTTTTTGTAGTACATTAAGCCGTGGCAATTTCTCACCTATCTCCTCTGGAGTAATAACCAAGTGCACTCGAAAATAGGAGCAATTCCGAAATTTGTTTTGAAGATTCCTTTTTTTCCCTGATCAATGCTGTATGCGAATGGCTGTTTTTGTGGCAGAAGTATTTTCATTGTAATATGAACCAGCAAATTGAACATTGCTTCGAACATTTCTGGTTGAGTAATGCTACTTCAGATATGATAAAGTCTTCGAAATCCAAGGTATTAAATTTGTCAGAAACTTTTCCCAGATATATTTTATCAAGAATTTTGTCGAGCATTTCTAAAAGAACTAATGGAGAATCATAAAGTGGCTATAATGGGTTGTTGGATGGTGAATACGTTGTCGCTCTTGCAAAGCAGCCATTGAGGTTTAATCCCTCAATTAGGTGTGAAATATGGTACATGCGTCACCTTTCAAACCACATGGTTTCTTCCCATAATCCTCGGACTGGCCAACAGGATTGATTAATTCATAAGCTGATAAACATGTTTACAAAGCAGCCATTGAGGTTTAATCCCCAAACAGGCGTAAAAGGTACAAGAGTCACCTTTCAAACCACATGGTTTCTTCCCATCATCCTCAGACTTAAGGTAATAGGATTGTGTCGCCATTTCTCAGTAGAATTTCTTCAAATTTTCTAGTAATATTGCTTTGAAGTAAAGAAAAATTTCTGCCACAAAAAAAATATAGGTTGTCAGAATTGTAAGGATTTTAAATAGAAATCTATGTAAAAATGAGTGAATTTTGAAAAAAACATGAAAAACAATGTTTTGCAAAATAATGTCAATCAAAATGATACTGACATAGATTAGTATTGCATTAATGTATATCAATTTCAGAAACGCTGAAATTGTGTAAAATTAATTATCTATAAACGATTAAAAATTGACATTTTATAATAAAACCATATACACATAGTAATTGCAGGTAAGAGTTATCGTTCTTGAAAAACTTCATAGTAGTGAAATAGGTAGCCGGTTTCCTGAAGTACAGAAAAATTGACACATGTGACTCATTGATAAAAAAAACCCACTGAATTAATGCCTGGATTGCTTTGAAATACTTTAATATTGAGAGAACACACTGTTTTGTCAATAATAAACATACAATATTCATCAGTTTAATATTAAACATTAGAATTTGCGGAAATTGTGATACTGTCTCCCTACATTGGATTTTCAACAAGGGATGTACTTCCTGTTTCCGTTTATCAATACACTCCAATGACCTTAAAGGCCAACAGGAGTGATTAATTCCTAAGCTGATAAACATGTTTCCCAGTAATTGTGTAAATGATATGAAGTTTAGTATAGGTATCAGAATTGACGTGTTGTTTGTCTTATATCCATTATATCCGTGATTCAGTAGCAGTTTATTAAGGCTCCTTGTACCACTGCTAAAAATGGTTACTTAAAGCATTGGTAACTATTTATCTGGCATCCGGATGGCTATAGCTTGACTAGCTCATTTCTGAAAAGAAATCCATTCCTTGCAAATCTTTCATAGAAAAACAACCAAGATGAACGAAGAAAAAATCACAAAAAAAAAATCAACAGCAGTTTTCTGAATGAAAATAAATGTAACAGAGTCACTTCGAGGTCAGTACCCGTATTCAAAAAACTTTTCTCATGCTGAAACTCAAATTTCATGCTCAAGCCACATTTCCTGTTCTTGTGATAAATTTATAAAATAACATAATATTTTGTCAATGACATGGAAGAATTTTGGACAGACTCAAGGCAATAACATTTAAAAATCATTACACTTGACCATTAAACCTTGTTTTAAACGGGTTAAAAGAAACCTGTGGTTTGAGCATCGAATCCTTGCTTGAGCATCAGAGAATGGTTTCATGAATACGGGCCACTGTTCGAACCCTGGACCTCTGTTCAATGTACTGTTGCTCTTACCGGTTGAGCTTCCTGGTCATTGGTAAATATAATATCCTGGACCAGTCGCTCTACAGAAATATTATGTCCAAAACAAAATTAAGGGGAAGTCACTCTACGTAGAAAACGCTATAGTTGAATTTTCCATTTTTTTTTGTCTGCATTGGGGCAGTGTCATTTAATATTGTGTTTGTCGTGATATTTTTTATGCTTGATGTGGGATAGAAACTTGGAGATTGTGATCCGTCCTTGCAAAGAAGTCTGAAAAACCCAAGTGTACTGTGGATGAACCTAATGAGGAATTTGGGGGTGGGGGATCAGATATGTGCTCACTGCATCTTGTTTAATCAATTATCATTGTAGCATGTCATTAACTTGTCAGTTGATAGTAATCATTCACCGAAAATTGATTTCCCAACCAAGCAATTTAACATGACTCTAAATTGCCCATCATATTACTGCTCTATGATAGATAGGTATCATCAATTTTCAATCTGATGTACATTCTAGAAATTATACACAAAATGTCTTTTCCAATAAAATTACATTATTTTCCTATAATTATAGAATGACACAATTTAAAAATAAAAAATCGGCACGGAGCATTTTACGATTATATCAACCAGGAGGTAGTTTGATGGTGCGAGTATTAAACACGTAATTGTAGAAAGTTTTCTCTCGTCAAAGCTGCATCATACACATTGTCTCTCCATGGTTAGTCATTGCCTTTTAAGCAAACAAGTACAATACAAGATCGATTCTATACAGTTTATTTAAGTCAAGTCATTTGGGGAAAGATCTAAAGCGCCTGTCTAAACTTTAGGAGGATTCAAGAATGTTAGTTGTAAGCAGAAGGTATGTAGTTAAATGTCTGTCTCTACGGACCACGGTCTACAGCTCAATAAGGCAAAGTGTTGCATGACAATATTGGCTGTGTTACGAGACATCGGGCGATTGTAAAACACTGTAACGGTGACCAACTCTCCTTATTACGCCTTTCGCACATATAGCCTCCTACACTCGATGGTGGAACTCGAAGCAGTTTGAGCCCAAAAATGAGAAAGAAAATGGTAAATGTATTAAGTTTATACAAGCATCGGATGCTAAAATATCACAGTTGAAGTTGTACGTAACGGGGAAAAAGGTTGAATCTGTTATGGTTTGTTATTCTGATTGAATGTTATAGTTAGATATTCTTGTTGAATCCGTGTAATATTTAGATATCCTTGTTGAATCAGTGTAATATTTAGATATCCTTGTTGAATCTGTGTAATATTTAGATATTCTTTTTGAATCAGTGTAATAGTTAGATATCCTTTTTGAATCAGTGTAATATTTGTATATCCTTGTTGAATCAGTGTAATATTTAGATATCCTTGTTGAATCTGTTGTATTAAGTTAAATAATCTTCTTGTTGAATCTGTAGTATTTAAATAACCTTGTTGAATCTTACAGTAATATTTCCTAGTTGAATCTGTCAAATATAGATATCCTTGTTGAAAGTATAATTATTTAGATAATCTTTGTTGAATCTATTATATTCAGATATCCTAGATGAATTTATTTAGCTATCCTAGTTGAATCTGTTATATTTACGGTAGATCTCTTAGTTGAATCTGTTATATTAAGATCTCCTAGTTGAATATGTTATATTAAGATCTCCTAATTGAATCTATTATATTGAGATATCCCTGTTGAATCTATTATATTGAGATATCCCCGTGAATCTATTATATTGAAATATCCCTGTTGAATCTACTATATTGAGATATCCTAGCTGAGTCTGTTGTATTAAGATATCCTTGTTGACCTTTCACCCCTGTGTAACTTTAGTAAGCTCTAGTTACCATGTTTTTATCAGGATGAGTCCATTATGGTCCACAGTGGTGAAAAGGTTAAATATTATATTTAGATATAATTTTAGTTGAATCTGTTATATTTAGATATCCTAGTTGAATCTCTGTTATATGTCTATTAGATATAGCTAGATATCCCAAATTAATTTGTTTTCTCTAATTTTGGTCATGAGCCAAGCTGCTCATTGTAATGTAAACAGTCTTCATCCTTGTTGAAATTGCTTTCTTATTCTTTCAGTCGACCTTTTTGTTCTCTTTCAATATTCTTGGCATGTCTTTTTTACTTGATTTATATTTTTCTTCAATATAACACTGTAAATCTTAGGTTATTTGACTTTTAAAGGAAATGGCTGGTTGCTGTCTACAGGTTTTCGTGAGCATTGCGGAAACATTATTTAAATGGTATGTGCATGTATGACGCAATCACTTGTCACGTCCATGTCAGAAGATTTCCGATTGCTTCTGGGGTTTTTTGAAACGGATGTTAAACTTGATAGCATTTTGAAGACCTCTAAATGGAGGGCAGATTCAATAATAAATCATGAGGAGTTCAGAAACATTAATCAGAATCTCACAAGCGTTTGACTTGCACTAACCACCTCACAGCCTGTACTACATGCATGCTCTCATGCAGGAGACAATTCACTTCAAACCTTCCGTTTATTCATTACACTTCAACCTGCATACTTTCGATCACTTATAAAAATAATAAAGTCTTTGTGGTGAGGTAACATATGACAATAGTACAAAGCTGCCAACAAAGAAGTGTAGACATTTGTGTAACCCTTTCACCACTGTAGACCATAATGGACTCATCCCCATAAATGCATGGAAGAGTCTACTAAAGTTACCTAGGGGTGAAAGGGTTATTAATACAATTTCAATTTTTGCTTATTGGTTAATCTTTTGAAAATACTTCTTTATTTTCTCATATACAGAGCTAGTGCTGACAGTTCTCAATTGATTTTGAAGTTATAAATTACGTCATTCTGTTCGGTGGAAGGGGGATTGCCCCCTAGGCCCTTAACTATATATATAGATGGCTCTGTCCCGGACACGCTGGGGACGTAAACATCCCCTAGACCCCTCAATTTCCTTAAAGTTCAACTTAAACCCTGAGCTACGCCTCTCTGATGATGGTATTATTTCTACATAAAAAGAACATTTATAGTGTGCGATTCTTTACACTAGCCACACAGCAAGCCATACTCGTTATACGAAAGGCAAATGTCAACCAGTAATACCAGTGTGATATGAAACAGGCCGTTTATGCACAAAACGACATAAACTACAAACATATATACACTACATGTCACTACTCTGAGTGACTGACCTAAAATACATGCATTCATTATTTTTGGTATTGTCTCCAGTAATTCTTATCAAACGCACTTTATTTTTCACGAACTTAATTTCCATCCTTAATTCCTGCCATTAATACCACCAATCTAAAGTAATATGAACACAAAAAAATGTTGACTTTCACAACTGTATGTAGTATCATTCTTTCAAGCGACAGACAATCCAACCAGTATTACGAGAACACCCTTGGGAAGTCCACAAAATGGTCCCTTAATACAGGTTCATTCTACAATGGAATCACTACAATGGGAAAAATTAAAATTGACCTCTTAACACAGGTGGTCTCTTAATTATTAGCTCACCGGGTCCGAAGGACCAAGGGTTAGCTTATGCCATACCGTGGCTAAGGGGTGGGGCCAAAAAAAGTTCATTACTTGGAAATGGTTGAGATCCCCACCATATAACCATATATACAATTGCTGAGTATAAAGAGAAGATTGCACATTTGCTTCCAGGATGGCTCTAGGGTCTGGCCCCACCCTTGGAGACATAGTACCTGGGCCATAACTTTAAAACGGTTGAGATCCCCACCCCAAAACTATGTATACAAATGATGTACATAAGGAGACGAATGCAGTCATGGTATTAGAATAGACCCTGGGGTCTGACCAAACCCCTAGGGACCTAGTTTCTTAGTCACAGCTTGGAAACAGTTGAGATCCCCGTCCTATAACCATATATACAATTGCTGAGTATCAAGAGATGAATGCACATATGCTTCCATCCTTGGGAACTGCCCCACCCTTGGAGACTTAACCCCTGGGTCATAACTTTGAAATGATTGAGATCCCCACCCCAAAACTATATATACAATTGTTGGGCATAAAAAGACGAATGCAGTCATGATATTAGAATTGACCCCAGGATCTGCCCCACCCTTGCAGACTTAACCCCTGGTCATAACTTTGAAACGGTTGAGATCCCCACCCCAAAACTATATCTATATAATGCTGGGCATAAAGAGACGAATGCAGAAATGATATTTGAATTGACCCCAGGGTCTGCCCCGCCCTTTGAGACTTAACCCCTGGGTCATAACTTTGAAACGTTTAAGATCCCCACCCCGAAACTATATATACAAATTCTGGGCATAAAGAGACGAATGCAGTCATGATATTATAATTGATCTGGGGTCTGGCTACAACCCTAGGGACCTAGTTTCCGAGTCAGCGCCTAGAAACAGTTGAGATCCCCACTCCATCACCATACATAAAATTGCTCAAGTGGTCTCTTAATACAGGTGGCCCCTTAATACTGGTTCATTCTAAAATGGAATCACTACAATGGGGACATTTAAAGTGGTCTCTTAAAAGGGTTGGTTGCATGAGCAGGTTTAGTTGTTAATAAGCTATGATACCAGGCTGATTTTGTCATTGAAAATAAAAGTATTCCATTAAGCAGTTAAGATTTCAGTATCAATATTTGTCTGTTATTACAGGATAATATAGTCACCGTCTTCTGGTAAAAAGGCAAGCTATGGAGAGCTCTATAAATCAATGAAAAAATGAGGTCAAATTTAAATTGGAGATAATTTTGTAGTTATTGAAACTGAAAAAGGTTGTATGTCTCGATCTGTATTTAAATAATATCCCTTGAATAATTTCTAGGGGGATTTTTTTTTCTGTAGAAATGAAAACCGATTCAATTTTGAATATTCAACCTATTGATTACAGAAATTGACCCTATTTGTCCTTGCACGGAATGGGTTTAAGGTAGATTGTGTACTTTGTAGTTAAGAGAGATTTAGGTCTTTGGTTTTTTGGATGCTGTTTACAGCACTCATAGCAGTCCTCGCCAAGCCTGGGCAAATCAAAACCAAACAACGGACTGTCTTCTTCCGCGGAAGATCTTTAAATGCTGTGTAGATTATTTCATGGTATGATTAATGCTATAAAATGATGAAATACATATGAAAACGATCAATAAATCAAAGAAAAAATGTATTTTTTTTACTAAAAGGCGATTTTTTTCAGTGAGCATCATGAACTATATCAATTTCAGATTACTACGCTTTTTTGACCGAATAATTTCTTTACAAAAAAATCAAACAACACTTTATCTCCTTCCGTGAAATATCTTTAGATAATGTGCTCATTATTTCATGATATGATCAATGCTATAATATGGTAAAATGTATCGTATCTGTATAACACAAAAAAAAACAAAGAAAATATGTAAAGATCTTTAACAGTGGCGTTTTTAATCAGTGAAAGTTCTGATCTATATTTGGTTCAAATTACTACGCCTCGTATTCCAATACTCTAAAGTGAGTGCATGTGTAAGAGTTTTCTCCCCTTGGCAATCATTACGTAGTTTCATGCTCGCGACTTGTTGAACGACTGTTTGATAACTGTCCTTGATAAAGTAGGCTTCGTGTTTTCTTTGTCTCAATGGAAAGTCTCCAAGTGAAAGAGAATGTTGACTTATACTAAATTAGCCGTCAGCAGCTGTGCCTAACGAGTTTATAGATAGCTTCCCAATGCGACAGCAGCTGTGCCTAATGAGTTTGTAGATAGCTTCCCAATACAGCCTCTAGATAATGGCCCGATTAGTATGATACAAGTGCTTCGTGAATATAGCATATTGAACATCAAAAATTAAAACCGTATATACATATTCACATTTACCAGAAACTGAACAATTATATAGGTTTTTAACCTTCGTTACAATATCGGGAGAAGGAGAGATACACAAGGGACTTGCATAAGTCCGTGATTACACGAACTAATAATACAATCTCGTTTTATTTTTTTGTATAATTTATCATGATAATAACAAAAAGTAATAATGGTATCATAATTATTTATTTACATTATCTATATAACATTTTTTATATTTTTTTTATTTAATCGTAAACTTGCTCATAATCACTTACTATTTTTAAAAAGATCATTGTCTGCGCTGTAGCAGCTTCATTCCTTGAAGGATTTCCATCGATTTGAAACACTAATTAAGGACCATGATATCAGACAAGTTTCAATTGTTTTAGCAATACTCTGCTTGTTATCTATAGTTTTATTGAAAATTATGATTAAGGGATGGGCTATTATGACCCTCACTCAACAACATGTTCTTTATTATTTACTGCCATTCTGTACTGATATACCACCTCCTTTATTCCATTATTTGAATCCTTCATACACAGCATCCCTGAGTGCACTTGGCACTTTGATTTTATTGTAGATGCATCTCACTCAGATCAGACATATATATGTTTCGGTTCATGTATCCGGAGGGAAGGATGTTGGCCTGGAATGGGTTTTGTCCGACGGCTGATTAAACGGAAAGCAATAATCATGGACATAGATAAAGAATAAACCTGATTTTCTACTTTGTCGTTTATAGCATGATAAACTGTGAAACTGATTTTTTTTGTGTTGTAATAATATCGTATAAAGCCATATTGAGACATTATATCTTGTTGCTTACCATACCCGTGGGCTATACAGATTTTACATCGAAAAAATGCCCTCTAAGGGCTATTTTGGATGAAATGGGCAATTTTTACAATTTTTTTCCGTAAAACTATAAAAAGAAATTAGAGATAATTTTTCATTGTGATGACTTTTAAATAAAAAATCTTATACATTTTCAATCATAAACAAAAATACAACTAACTTATGGAAAATTCCAGATAATATAAGTGGAACGTATGCTTGAAATGTTAGTTAAAATGACTGTTGCTTAGTCTATTTATAGGAGTTGTAATGGCTGTAGATATCAGAATAATAATGAATGACGCATTTGGTCTGTCATGGATATGTAATTAGTAATTTATCCACAAGTAGATCTAAATCAAAAACACTGATTATTACCGACATATTGTAACGTAGTACGATAAGTACAGGTGAGGGCTTAGAAACACATACCTGATGTTGGAAGTGAGCCTCACGGTCCGTAGTCGTGAAGCCCGTTCTCATGCTCAAGCATGGATTTTGTGCTCAAGTCTAATTTCTTGTTCCGGTTATAAATTAGTAAAAAAAAATCTCATTTTGTCAATGATTTGGAAACCAATGGAAGAGACTTAAAGCAGAAAAAAACCCTGTTTTCAATGTTGACGTTTGACTTTTTGATCGATTTACATGATTTAAGTGAGTTGTAAGAAAGTTGGTGTGAGCCCTGGTATTCATTACATGTAATCGTTTTTTTATTGCAAATAAAAGTTTTTGTGTAGCAGATAATCAACAGACAAATCAACCGGAGCGATAGCGGTAACGTTTGTTCAACTGCAAAACTTCAAGTAATATACAAAATTAAATGCGGGAACCCTCATTTGACAATTGAAACCATTCTCGCAAGTCGCTTGTTTTCCCAGTACATATTTGCGGGGGAAGTTTTTGGAAGAGAATTGGTCTGTTGGTAAATGATATATGCATACGCGTGCAATATCCAATGAAAAGTGTCGTTATATATCGCAAATATGGCAAATTTCTGGTATTTATCAACAAAGACTAGCACAATTATTTGCCACACATTAATAATTGCTTTCTGGGGAAAAATAAAATATGGGTGTTTTCTTGATGCTGATAAGCCAACCCATTCTGGGCCTGTATTCATGAAGCCATTCTTGTGCTCACACTTAGATTTGGTGCTCAAGCCCAATTTCTTTAATTCCGGTGAAAAATAAATATTTTGCCAATGGGATGGAAGAATTTAGGAGCGATATTAGGCCGAAGACCGTTTTTATACGCCCGTCGAAGACGGGGACGTATTATGTTATCACGTGAGCGGGCGGGCGGTTGGGCGGGCAGGCAGGCAGGCAGGCAGGCAGGCAGGCAAACGATGTACGCTCGATATCTCGAGTAATTATTAACGGATTGCCTTCAAACTTCACAACAAGGTTAATTACCATGAAACCTCGGACAAGTTCGATAACCGCCATTATCCGATCATAATTTCTGGAGTTATGCCTCTTTACTTGCCGAAACAGTGTCCGGTCGATATCTCGAGTAATTATTAACGGCTTAACTTCAAACTTCACAACAAGATTAATTACTATGAACCCTCGGACAAGTTCGATAACCGCCATTATCCGACCATAATTTGTGGAGTTATGCCCCTTCATGCATTTGCCGAAACAGTGTCCGGTCGATATCTCGAGTAATTATTAACGGCTTAACTTCAAACTTCACAACAAGGTTAATTACCATGAAACCTCGGACAAGTTTGATAACCATCATTATTCTACCATAATTTGTGGAGTTATGCCCCTTTATGGACTTGCCGAAACATTGTCCGCTCGATATCTCAAGTAATTATTAACGGATTAAATTCAAACTTCACAACAAGGTTAATTACCATGAAACCTCGGACAAGTTTGATAACCGCCATTATACGACCATAATTACTAGAGTTATTACCCTTTGTTTCATTAATGCGATGCATGCGTTCCATGATGTTGTATTGCACTCATTGATCTAACAGTTATGTTGAATGATTTCTCTTTTAATATCAATTACTCACAAATACTTCATATATTTCAATCATACAAACAACTGCTCATTCAATGTGTGACGGGCGTATTATATACCGCTCGCGGTAACCTTGTTGATGTTTAAACTTCACTTTTTGACCATGCAACATTGTTTTAAGCCAATTACAAGAAAGGTTTGATTTCAGAATCTATGCTTGAGCACAAGAACGGTTTCATGAATATGGCCCCAAGACTATAACTTTGAACTCTTAATTTTGTTGGGTTTCAATGAAACTTGGGATGTGCTTGCATAATGGCGATTCTAAGACCCTGTTTAGATGTTTAAGATGAGTATAGAATTCATTTAGATTTATGTATTATTTGGTCATGTATATCTCTTCAATTCTGATTGGTCCGAATAATTTGGACAATAACTTCCCCAAATATTGACAGAATTCAGTCAAACTTGTGTTGTACTCGTAGAATACAAGTCATTTGGCCAAAATCATCCAAGGAAGAGCAGTCTCAATCTGATGATATTCAACTAAGGTTTCGGGTATACCCCCTTGTTTTTGATTGATCAATTTTACCATTTTGGATTGACTAATCCCACACAACTCCTACCTCTTACATGGCTATTATCGTCAGCCATATATATGCATGCTCTTTGCGATTCAGATCGCACATTTGAAGCAGATGGCTTCCGTTTAAACTTAGTGCAAATGAGTTACTATAATTTTGAAAAGTAGGTTATACGTATCCTTGACATCTGCAATTTAAGGTAATAGGATTGTGTCACCATTTCTCAGTAGAATTTCTTCAAATTTTGTAGTTATATTGCTTTAAAGTTAAGAAAATTTTCTGCCACAAAAAAAATATAGGTTGTCAGAATTTTAAGGATTTTAAATGGAAATTTATGTAAAAAGGAGTGAATTTTGAAAAAAAAATGAAAGACACAATATTTTTACAAAATAATGTCAATAAAAATGATACTGACATATATTAGTATTGCATTAATGTATATCAATTTAATAAATGCTGAAATTGTGTATAATTTATCCTCTATACACGATATAAAAATTGTCATTTTATAATAAAACCATATACACATAGTAATTGCAGGCAAGAGTTATCGTTCTTGAAAAACTTCACAGTAGTGAAATAGGTAGCCGGTTTCCTGAAGTACAGAAAAATGGACACATGTGACTCATTGATAAGAAACACCTGAATTAATACCTGGATTGCTTTGAAATACTTTAATATTGAGAGAACACAATGTTCTGTCAATAATGAACATACAATATTCATCAGTTTAATATTTAACATTAGAATTTGCGGAAATTGTGATACTGTCTCCCTACATTGGATTTTCAACTAGGGATGTACTTCCTGTTTCCGTTTATCAATACAATCCAATGACCTTAACCTTATCAAGGAATTTTGTTTTTTAAGTCACCTGAGCTCGTGCTTCGTCCGTTAACATTTTACATTTTCAACTTAAGCTGAAATACTGGCAAAGGGATTTCATTAATATTTCATGGAAAGGTTACGGACATCTCCCCGACAAAGTGTTGTTATTTTTCGGGTCGATCAGAAATCCAATATGGCTGCCACTGCTGCCATTTTGAAAAAAATATTTCAAACTTAAAGTCAAGTTCTGCTGGGCCGATTGACTCATGGTCCTGACAAAGTGTTGTTATTTTTCAGGTTGATCAGAAATCCAATATGGCCACCACGGCCGCCATTTTGAAAAAAAACATTTCTAACTTGAAGTCAAGTTCTGCTGGGCAGATTAAACTGAAAGTTTGTAGGAATGATCGACTCATGGTCCTGACAAAGTGTTGTTATTTTTCGGGTCGATCAGAAATCCAATTTGGCTGCCACGGCCGCTATTTTGAAAATTACTATTTCAAACTTAAAAACAAGTTCTAATAGGCCTATATAACTGAAACTCGGTCTAGGAATGATCAGCTCATGGTCCTGACAAACTTAAGTTAACGTTATAATTAACTATTTTTTACTCAAATTGGTACATATTTCAACAACAAAAATAAATACTGTAGGACTCTGTTGACCGTTAAGGCCCATGGGCCTCTTGTTTAGAATACTTACAGGTTATAGGTCAACGTAATAACAGGGTAACATTCAGCTGCCATTCAACGTACCACCCCTTAGAAAACGTGGTGTGAACAGTGTTAACTTACACCTGTCGGTTTGTACACTGTTCGCACCAAGTTTTCTAAGAGATGGTTGACTTGGAAAAGAAATGCCAGGTCAGTGTTCATCTGTTTTTACATTGACCTATAAGTATTCTGAAAAAAGAAAATCTGGCTAAAAGATGATGAATAGCACCAGGCTACTTTTGCCAGCAACCCACTTTTAATGAGAATACTGCATGATGAACATTTAATTTACATCTGTACGTATGCAAATTATAATGTATCGTATCGATATTCTTAACACTAGTCACACAGTAAGCCATACTCATTACACAAAAGGCAATTGACAACCAGTAATACCAGTGTGATATGAAAAGGCCGTTTATTCCAAAAACCATATAACATACAAACATGTGAACACTGAATACATGTCACTGCACACTGACCTAAAATACATGTAGTCATTCCGCAGTATCAAATCGTGAGTATATGACTATTGTGGGTGGGGGGCAATAACCACTCCATGACAAAGAAGAGTTTTGTACTGGGTCGAGGGTCTGACCCTTGTTAACATATAACTCGTTCTCACCGATCCCCACCTAATGTTTTGATCAATGCTGGTCTTCAGGAAATTTCTTTTCATGCGTGGCACTGTCGCCATCGGTCATACATTCAGTGAGTCAGTCTGCCTGTCAACATTTTTTGTTACCATTATTTTTCGGAAACGATACTTGCTGTATATCAGGAAATTTTTCCTGCAGTTTTATTTTTAGCTCACCTGCCTGAAGGGCTCGCTACTTATGTCATGGCAGGCATACGTCGTCCGTCCGTCGTCCGTCCGTCGTCCGTCAACTTTTCCTTTAAACAACTTCTTCTTCTAAAGAACGGACAGGCCAAAAGTCATGGTATTTTGCTGAAAATTGAGAATTAAAATGACCTTGACCTACTTTCAAGGTCACAGGGGTCAAAAATGTCAAACTCTTGAAACGACTTCTTCTGAAGAACTAAAAGGTATAGAATCTTCATATTTGGCTGGTGGCCTCCTGGGATAGAGCCTGACAGAGTTTGAGAATGTAAATAACCTTGACCTCATTCAAGGTCAGAGGGGTCAAATGTGTCAAACACTTCAAACAAATTCTTCTGAAGAACTGAAAGGTATAGAATCTTCATATTTGGCTTGTTGCTTCCTCGGATAGAGCCTGACAAAGTTTGAGAATGAAAATTACCTTGACCTTCTTTCAAGGTCACAGTTGTCAAATATGTCAAACGCTTTAAAAGACTTCTTCTGAAGAATTAAAATGTATAGAATCTTCATATTTGGCTGGTGACGTCATGGGATAGAGCCAGACAAAGTTTGAGAATGAAAATGACATTGACCTACTTTCAAGGTCACATGGGTCGAATGTGTCAAACTCCTCAAACGACTTCTGAAGAAGAACTGTAAGGTATAGAATCTTCATATTTGGCTGGTAAGTTCCTCGGATGTAGCCTGGCAAAGTTTAAAAGTGAAAATAACCTTGACCTTTTTTTCAAGGTTACAGGGGTCAAATATGTCAAAAACATCAAACAACTTCTTCTGAAGAACTATAAAGGGTATAAAATCTTCATATTTCGCTGGTGGCTTCTTGAGCTCACCAAAGTTTGCAAATAAAATGACCTCAACCTACTTTAAAGATCACAGAGGTCAACAACATTTTAAATGATTTGTTCTGAAGAACCAAAAGGAATGGATTCAGAAGATTTAGCTGAAGCTTCTTGAGATAGAGCCAACAAAGTTTGAGAAGGAAAATGACCTTGACCTACTTACAAGGTCACAGGGGAAAATATGTCAAACACTTCAAACAACTTCTTGAAGAAGAACTGAAAAGCATAGAATCAATAATAATATTTGACTGGAAGTTTCAACTGATGGAGTCGACAAAGTTTGAGAGTGAAATATTTGTAGTACAGTATAATATTTAATGAGAACATTTTGCTATGACTGCTTAAATATTCAGGTGATCGATACAGGCCCTCTGGGCCTCTTGTTACCTTTGTCGCCCTCCTAATAATTGTCCAGAAGATTGTTTCTGCTCAATATCTAAGGTGCTAGTTCCTAGAGTTGATAAGACTCAAACTTCATTAACAGCCATGGATATATACTGGCCTTTTTTATGGCCGAATATGGGCCAATTAATTTCGGCCTTATTTTCCCCCTTTTTTTGCTTTATTTTCCTCAATTTTAGTCAAAAATTTGCCACTTGTAGCTTAAATACTACCACATGAATATCCATCTTGGTTCTATTTTGTTTTGAATTTCGTCAGTTCGACAACTGAGTGATGTAGTTCATTTTCCCTGTGTTCATTTTGTCATCACCGATGTTTTAGGACACTGTCATCCAATCCCCCCTCTCGTACTCTCCCCCGGGCTTTGGCCTAATTAGGCCACCCTTCCTGCCGATAAGTTGTGCTCATATTAAGTTCCCCTATTTAAAAAAAAAGGTACTAACTTTTTATTCATGGTTAAACCCTGACAGTTTCCTTAACAAAGAGCCTGGAATTGCTTTTCAGGTCCGAAGATATCATAAGTCAAGGTCACTTTTCCTGTTTAAAGCAATTTCTGCACACAGCAATACATCGATGTTGAAATATCAAGTTATATTATTGTCATCCTTCAACTTCATCACCGATAGTGAGAATAGTATTTGTCTGTGATAGCTGTGTTTTTTTTATTGTAACTACAACTGTGACAATAGACCTCCAGACTCTGTTTATATTTTTGCATCTTTTTTTCATTAAAACCAAAGTTGTGGGTTTTTTATTCAGCAGTGATTCGAGGCGGGTAAAGGGAGTGTCAATTTTCATTGTCTGAAGGAGTTATGACAGGAAGAATGCTTCAGGTTTAGATCTTAGAGACATTGATATTGACCAAGAGCTGTCAACAGTGTAATGATGTTATGTGTTTGTATAATAGAAATGTGTTGACGTTTCTGACAATAACAAGAGTCCCACAACCTTATAGAATCACAGCCCACTACCAGACATAGAGCGCACATTAACATATTACAGTTTCAGTATATAATATGGATAATGCACTTAAGTTTATTTAACTCATTCACCCCTGAAAACAGATTTGAACTCTTCCAGTTCAAAGGTTGGAATAGTTCATTGTGAAATTTCAGGGGGGAATGATCAGTTAAGGGGAAATAAACAGGAATGACGTGCAAGTGGCCATTGAATCGTAACGGACAAAACAGCACGTTGTTTGGACATCAATAATATGATATCTGCATATGGCCGATTTTCTCTGACAGATCGGTGTACAAAGGAATTGTCAGTTTGGCACTAAATTTATTTGTTACTGACTCTCTAAGTCATTGAATATCAAAAGCTTTGCTAATAAGTTCTGGCGATGACTGAAGCCACTTCGTAGAAACAAGTCCATCTGACCGGTCCAGCTGAGATCTCTTCAGATTCCATTCACTGCAGTCAATCCATCAGTGTCTGGTCCATTAATTCATACTCCTAAACTAGCAAATTTGGCACTAAAACTGTCGAGGATGGAGGAGGGGTTCGGAAACAGATGTCTCAGACATTGTTACAGGTCCTTGGGGAGATCGGGGAGAGCTGACCGTACATGCTTAGTTGTATATCTGTTATAGTCTGCACTGATCACAACAAGGATTCCCATAAGGGAACAATATATTGTCTGGTAACCATTTGTCTGCTTGATATTATCTACCGGACAAGTGTCTGGTTTGACATTGCCATTGCTTTCGTGCCATTTATCAATAGAAATCCCGTTCCATTCATGTTTCTGATACGGAACATTTTTCCATTATCCTATTTAACAGCGCAAGTACTGGCGGGAAATATTCTTTCTCAACATATTTTCGTGAATCCTCGCACTTGTTTGCTTTGAATATTAACCTTTGATCTGTTGGATAATGGCCATCATTTCCTCCAAGGTCAAGGTCAATGTCACTAAAATGGAATTTTACACAAAATGGCTTGTGATCACTTGATTTTTTTTTCTCACACAATGCTTCTATCAACTTTTAAATCAATTTTATGTTCTTTATGGCATTACCTGGCTCCCATTCATGTTTCTGTTCCATGCTCCAACAACCCAGGTGGAGTATAAAATGGTCTGGGGTGGATGTTACGGCACACATCTGTGCCGTAGCATTCAAGTGAGTTGGCACTATAAATGATACTGTTGGAAGCACGGTCCCACTACAAACAGAACACAATACATCTCCAGCACACATGCAGGCATACACACATAGGGAGATATTAGCCAGGTGGCATAGGACTAGTAGTTAGCGCCTGATAAGGCAGCTCCTGCGAATTCCTTATAATTGTATTGATTAATGTATATGTTAATTGAATTGATTGTATAAAAATTCTAAATCTATGTACTGTAAAGCACTTTAGAGTGGCTTATGTTAGCTAGATAGGGCACCATATCAAATGTTGTATATCATTTCTGATACAAAATATTTTCCATACCCCATTTAGCACCTTAAGTAGTCTGAAGAAAACATTATACATATACAATTTACAGATATTAGAAACAGGGAAAATAATTGACATAAATCCTTTACTTTCACAGGAAACATCTTTCTGTCTATTTGTCAAGGTTTTTGTTGACTGTTCTTTGTGTGTTTGTGTGTAAAACCGTTGTCCTAGTACAAAAGCTCGCCCACCGAGACAGATCAGATATGTAAGATACGGATGATGGACAACGAAACACCAAGACATTTCTTCCCACAATATGATGCTTTTGAAATGTTCAAGGTTTGCGACAATGATATATGTAAAACCGATACAAAGAAAACGGCAATCAGTGCCGAGAGGTTTGACATGAAGCCAGCTGTCAGCATTCTTCTAATGACCGTTATGGATTGTACTTGTCTGGATAACATGCCGAAGAATTCCTTTTCTCCAGAACTTTGTCGAGTAAAAATACATACATCTTCTATTATACAAATCATTTCTTTGTTTTTTTGTAAAAACAAAACATTTAATGACTCTTGGGTCTTTTTCCTGTTTGTCATACTTGACACTTTGATGTAGTTATATAGTATTTCATGATTGAGTATTCAATATTCATTTTTTTTAAATGACAATCGTTATCTCTTGAACTGTGGAACTATCACGGAGCTTTGTACAGCTTTAGGCTCCTTGTCTTTTGAAGATTCGCCTAGATTTTGACGAAAAAGTGAAAAAAAAAATAAAAAACACAAATTGATGAAAAACACGAAAATCCTTCCTGATTGTTCTTTTGAGAAGCATCTCATAAAGATTAAGAAATGTTCTGAAACAACTTTGCGTCTGTTTTATCCTTGATGTGATAAGGCAGGGTTTTTTAAAAAGAAAATGCCAAAGTTGTTTATGTATTTCCTGGGACATTTAAAATGTAAATCTCCAGTTCGTGCCTAAGGTCAGCATATTGGGAATACTTTAAAGAATAATTGACAATTTCATTTCCGATCGCAAGACTGAAATTTTCTTTGCATTGTTAGCTTAATAGTCTTAAAAGCGGAAGTTATATCACTGTGGAATAGTGGTTATGCGATACAATTTATCAAAATATCAGGATGTCTATGGTACATGTAAGCGTTTGTACAATAGTTGTTATATATGTACTGAAATGACTCGATTCAGCTACGCTTTGTTTAAAACTTGGTCATAGATGTGCGAATCGACATCGATTTTGTGGACAACTCGTACACATTTTACACCTGTGTGTGCATACGCTACACTGATCATTTGTCTGATAGAGGTGACAGTGTATCAGTGTCATCAAAACGTCACCAAAACGTCACATAGAAAATCTTACTGGTCGTATAAAAAGAACTTTTCATAATAGTGTTCCTATTTGATGGTAAGGACCATAGTGGAAATGAGTCCTGTGTTATCCTGGTAACACATGTATTGAATTGTTCATGTTCTCGACTTCTATGTATTGATGCACTGTTTTACCAAATACATCTATATATTTATCTTTATATGGTCGCTTTATTACCATGGTAACGGTTGTTATTTGACCTTAGCTATTGCAAGGAATTTAACTCTAAAAAAACAACAATAAATATCGACTCAGAGTTGGGATTTGGTCTTTGTATATTGACAATTTTGTCCATTCTTTTATGTTCAACATTTATATCTCCTTTATATTCGGCAATACACCGAATATCCTAGATTATCGAATCAATTTCGATATGGGAACATCATCATATTGCATATTGGAAAAGGACAATTGTAAAATTAAGGTTAATTATCACGTTCATCAAATATGATTAATTTGGCAAATGACAGGCACATTTTGAATTACATGCGTACGTGCGATTCATGGTGCGAACAATTGTGTAAATTGGAACAAAGTCATGAAAATGCCATTGTTACTGGAATGACTGTCACCTGCCTAAGTGCGATAAACGTCATGTGTTTTTGATCTTGTGAACATCAATTATCACAAGAAAACCACAGGTGTCTTGCGTCATTCGTTGGCGTACTAAAAGAGGCGAACGAAGCCGTGATTTAAACATATTTTATTTGTCATTCAACAAAAAGGATTAGGCACAAATTATCTCAACTTAGAAACGCCCTCTCCAATACATTTCATTATATTGATTACATGACAACAGCAACACATATATTTATAATATATATATGAACAAAGAAGAAAGGAAGGGAAAAGGGAAGAAAAAGAAATTTAGAAGAATAAGAAAGAGAGATGATAGGATAATACTACTGACCTTAAAATCTGTTACTATTTTTAATGTAAGTTTGGACTATATGGAAAATATTTTCATTGTCTTCTAATGAACAACATATGTTATGGTAAATTTCTATTAACTGATTGGATAGTGGAATGATGAATCATAAAACCAGATTGGTTTTCGTAAAATAAAGAATGATCAAGGAAAAAATTATAGATGTGTTTAAATACAACTCTTTCAAAAACCTTACCTATACAAGACAACAAAGTAATTGGTCGGTAATTTGACACCAAGTGTCTATCACCCTTTTTGAACAGTGGTAAAATAATACCCTGTTTCCATATTTCAGGGAATATTTTAGAATTTAGTGACATATTAAAAAGAATTGACAAAAATGGCTTACAAATAGAACTTGCTGTAAATTTTAGCATATGATGACTTATAGTATCATGACCAGATACTTTTCCTAATTTCAGAATTTTCAAAATATCACATATTTCATCACTTTGAACCACAATAGAATCAAGTAAAGAATCAGTTCTGGAATCAAAACTGGGTAAAGATTTGCCAATATCATCTATGTTTGAGATAGAGCTAAAATAATTATTTAGAATATTTGCTTTCTTATCATTATCATATTCAATATTTCCAGTGCAAGGATTAAGTGGTGGAATAACCTCCAGAGAACCCGACTGTTTTAATAATTTACGCACTTTAAGTCTCCAATATGACTTAGGATTACTGGTATTAAGATTATCTATAATATCACCAACACTATTATAAAACATTTCTCTTGCATATTTTTTCAACACATGCTACATTAACAGAAATAAAGTTTTGAAAAAAAAGTATCTATTAAAAAATTTAACCTATTAAAATCAGCCTGTTTATAGGCCCAAATTTCTCGAGTGTAGGTACAAGAGAGCTTAACAGGTATAGACAAAAATGCAATACATGCATCATGATCACTTATATTACGATCAATCGGAATTACATACGAATCAGTACATTTGGTAGGGTCAGTTAATAAAATAGGATCAAGTAAACTATTTCTGGTTGTTCCACGCCTAGTCTGCTCATTAATAACGTTTGTTAAGTCCATTTCCAATATGACTTGGTGTAAAATATGATTACGTGATAACGTTAGCATATCTACATTTATATCACCAACAATAATAACATTCAAAGTAATTTCTGAAGCTTTTTCAATCGAATACTGAAAATTCTCCCAAAACGGGTGACGTGAATTTTCTGGTCTATAAACGGTACATATTAATACACTATTGTGACCTAATTCTACCTGTATCCAAATTTTTTCTCCATCCAGAAATTCCAGATCATTCCTCAGGACACATTTTAAGGAAACAGAATAATATACTAAAATATCACCATCGGAGAAATTTCTGTCTTTTCTAAATGGTTCCACAAAACCAGTTAGAACTAGATCAGAAGTAGGTACATACTCATCCAAATGCGTTTCAGTCATACATAAAATATTGAATTCATTT
Organism: Mizuhopecten yessoensis; assembly: GCF_002113885.1. Classification (NCBI taxonomy): domain Eukaryota; kingdom Metazoa; phylum Mollusca; class Bivalvia; order Pectinida; family Pectinidae; genus Mizuhopecten; species Mizuhopecten yessoensis. The sequence continues at coordinate 1,266,506 of NW_018407907.1, read as the reverse complement.
GTAATATTTTCAATATATTCTAATTTATTCCTTATACTTCTAACATTCAAATGAAATAGAGATAATTCATTTACTGATGGACCTGGATTAGTTTCTATAATAACATCCATGTCTAATATAAGTATTATAACAACAAAATATGGCAAAAAATTATGTTTTGAAACTGTGACTGTAAGCACATCAACATGAAAGATGCTACGCTTGCTTAGATATAAAAAGAGTTTTGTAAAATATGTGTTCATTCGATATATAATCAGTATTTATGTGTATTACACTATGTATTTTTTTAAAACATGATCCATAAGCTATATTATAAAAGCACCCGATTGAAATCCTGTGCGATATTGCTGACATATCACAGATTAGCCATTATCAAAAACAACATATTGCACAGGATTCCCCCCGGGAGTGTCTAAAGAAAACATATACATGTAACACCTGTCAAAGATAAGAACTTCTTTGTTTGTACGCATGAATGACTGCACGTGCCAAGTAGTCGATCTAAGGTCACGATAGGGTAAACAGAAAGAAAGTTGACAGGGGAGATAACAGAGAAGAAGTAGAAAGAAGAATTGAAAGACAAGTAAATATGGCTGATGATTCAGCAGCGGTTTCATGGTTTTAGCAATACAAAAATACGAAGAATGGGATTTATCAACGATGATAAGTATTATTGTACAATATTCACATTACCAGTGTCGATGTGTTCATTATTCGCATGCAACTTATCAACTAGAACAAACACGAAACACAAACATATATATAACAACATATTTACAACCCATAGTATTTAAAGACTCGTGGTAAATGTCGTACATATTTAAATACATACATTAGCGGCATGCAAGTAATATTTATTATGCCAACCATAGATGGAAATGGGTTGGGTTTTTTTTTGGTATGATATCTGTATACGGTAACTATTTTAATGAACTGACATTATGTACAGAATGTCCAGTCATTTATGGCTGTGTTTACTGTGTAAACATGACAGTCACTCAATGGCCCTCTGGTACAAGGTCCGATATGTCATTGTGTGTCTTGACGAGGATTTTTGGCGAGTCCTGAAGACTGAAGTCCTATAGAAGATACGTCTGTCGTTTGTCCAGTAAGAGTAGATGTTCTTTGCTTTTCTGGCCTTGCCTAGACTTTTAATTAATGCCTGACGATTGGCTGTTAAGTTCTTTGATATAAAAATGTTTGGATTTGGTCTTTGCATATTGACAATTTTGTCCATTCTTTTATGTTCAACATTTCTATCTCCTTTATATTCGGCAATATGCCGAATATCCTAGATCATCGAATCAATTTCGATATGGGAACATCATCATATTGCATATTGGAAAAGGACAATTGTAAAATTAAGGTTAATTATCACGTTCATCAAATATGATTAATTTGGCAAATGACAGGCACATTTTGAATGACATGCATAAGTGCGATTCATGGTGCGAACAATTGTGTAAATTGGAACAAAGTCAAATGCCATTGTTACTGGAATGACTGTCACCTGCCTAGGTGCGATAAACATCATGTGTTTTTTGATCTTGTGAACATCAATTATCACAAGAAAAGCACAGGTGTCTTAATTGCGTCATTCATTGGCGTACTATAAAGAGGCGAACAAAGCCGTGGTGGCCATTGTGCTTAACTCTCTCAATATGTTTGTTCCAACTGATACTCCATGCAATGATATCATCAGATACGTGAATATGTCTCGTAGAAAGCATAAACATGCAGTTAAAAAGGCGGATCTTCGAAAGATGGTTTTGGTAAAACAAATTCAAGTTCAAAGCAAGGATCTTGAAGAAACATTACAGAAGAATACCTTATCCAAAACATATAGTTTTGCCTTGGATTGTTTCAGCATCCATTGAATTGAACTATACTCCGAAGCAAGGATTCTGAAGTGAAAGTGTTCTCCCAAACACGGGGCCACGGTGGCCAAGTGGTTAAGGCGTCTGATATTATGCTTTCAATAGCCCTCCACCACTGGGTCACGGGTTCGAGGCCTACGTGGGACAGATGCCAGGTACTGGCCGTAGGTCGGTGGTTTTTCTCCGGGAAATCTGGTTTCCCCCCATCACCAAAACCTGACACGTCTTCAAATGACCATAGGTGTTAAAAGGACGTACAACACAATCAAACAAATCTCCCAAACACACCTCTATCGAGCGTGGACTTTACGGAAGACTATAGATGCACATGGTTCAGTTTCCATAGCTGGAAGAAAGACTCCATTACATCCATATTGAACTTCCACTGAATATATAGAAGTGCAAAGAAACTGTCTTGATAAATTATTCAAGCAACTTCGTTTTGTCGGCGACGTGAAATACCTGTCAACATTTACTGCCAAAGCGTTTTAGATTGAAAATGCAGATAGTCATGGATGATGGAATCAGTGTGACTGTTGACAATGAAACACTGTTACATTTCAAAGCAAAAGTAATTTGGGTGTAGACGATGTATTAGAATGAAGACCAGTGTAATAGAACGGTATTATTTGCGCCATCACAGATTTGTCATTATGGAAAAACCAACGGCATTCAATTAAATCAACAATTTCGGAAAAAAGTCAACTTGTGTTAATTTCATGGTAGATGCACAGAAAATATCTTCGTAATTTTGTGAATGTGTTAATATGTTTGAAATTAATTGTATCTACGTTCTAGCATTGAATAGTTTGTTTATTACTCTTTGAATTGTTTATTATTATGATTGAATAACTATCACAATTTTTTCACAACCAATTTTTTCCTGACAAGTGTTTGTTCGTAATTACGATTGATTCAATAATATCACAATTTGCATAACTGCTTTTGTTCTTCTGTGCCATTTGTTTGTAATTATGGTTGATTAAATAATATCAAAATTTGCATAATCGCTTTTGTTCTTATGTAGAATTTAACTAAACTTAAGTTGTTGGTTGCATTTTGAAATCTTTTGTGTGTACACCACCCAGTCTTTAACGAGATAGAATACACGACTCACTTCCAATTGTCGTCCCAGTCGCTCCTTTTTTGCTGAATTCAATATTATCTTTAGATATAAAACATATCGGTTTTATATTCACTTTTTTTGAACAGTAAAATCCACAGATGTAGTGCAACCTCGTTGTAGCCGGGTGTTTCCATGTGTTTCTTTTTTAGAACACGAGAGTTATGCTGGATAGACGAAATTACTACAGGTTGGTCGAACGGAAGTAAGCAAAAGAACAATAATTACTCATATCCCTTTATACCAGGGATATTTTTCTGTCTGCAATTACTGCTTATGATAAAGTATATAATAGCCTATTAGCGAAAGTAGTGACCACAATGCACCCTAAAGCGACACTATCGATTTCATCTTTTCCTATCCCATCATTACTTCGTACTTCTATTTTTGATGTTTATGCTTCGGGCCACCTCGCTTGGCATCACCTTACACTTGCTGAACGAGAACGTTCACCCATATGAGACTCACTGGGTGCTGTCTCCAGGCTGGGACATACCAAAGTCTTTCAAAATGGTAGTTGTTATTCTTAGCCCAATGTTCAGTATTTAGCGTTATTGCAACGGTTGGGTAACCCATTAACTGACTGGTGAGAAAGTACTCTTCACAGTCGACATCAGAATCAAGATTTTGCAAAGACTGACATACTGCCTCCAACACATACGCCTACACTACACAATTGGAAGCACGTTCTTCGATGACCACAGCTGTAGAGAGGACGATTAACACTAAACATTGAATCAAACTTGAACCATTCAAAAAACTTTTTGCATTTTCCTTCCGATTTATCAAAATGTATGAACTTAATTTACCTACAAACAGTTATGTAAGTTTTCCCCTGGGAACAGGGTTAATGTCACTTTTAGGTCGACATAGGCAAAAAAACACCATCATTGTGTTTTGTTTCATTTAGATTTCAAGCATCTAGTTCTTTTTTGAAGGATGGCCTTGATATATTTGAACCACTCTGAAACTGATCAATCCAATTCAGCCTCTCGTATTGTTTCATTGTCTGGCATAATCTTCCTCAGAATCCATAAGTAAACTGTAATTTAAATTTAAATTGATAGTAAGTGTCTCTCGATACTTTCGATCCTTTCTGAAGAAAATTCTCGTAGCTTTGTATTATGGATAATATTTATATTGCCAGTTACTACAATGTAAGATGAGAAGATGGGTGTGATATAATTACTTTTATCACATTTGTACATTTTCTAAAAAATATGATCATTTGTTACTTTCCAGCATGCTTCCCTTAAACTTTAATCGAACAATAGCAGACAAAATGACGTCGATGATGGCATACTGACGTCACGTTATTTAGACACAGTAGTCTAGTGGTAGGACGCCGGGCTCGTGAACGAAGTGTTGCGGTATAGTCACGGCCCAGCACTGTGTTGTATCCTTGAGCAAGATACTTTACACTGCTTGTTCCAGTCTACTCAGCTGTGAATGTTAGCTTTGAGCGAAGAAATGGCAGCTGAATAAATGGCTGTATGTTCCCCAGTGAGTTGACTACGCTATTGGCTGTGACTGCGACTAAAACTGCATAAGTTTCGTTATCATAGCAACCACACGGAGGCTTCTGATTGTTCGAAATTTAGATATTGTTCGATTTTGATGAAAATTGGTATATAGGAATAATAGGGGACTGCGAATTCAACCGCATATGTTTCGTTGCCATAGCAACCACATGAAGGCTTCTGATTGGTCGAAATTTAGATATTTATCGATTTTTATGAAAATTGGTATATAGGGGTATAAGAGGACTGCGAATAAAACCGCATAAGTTTTGTTACCATAGCAACCACACGGAGGCTTCTGATTGGTTGCAATTTAGATATTGTTCGATTTCAATGAAAATTAGTATATAGGGGGTATTTAAGGGGACTGCAAATTCAATCGCATATGTTTCATTGCCATAGCAACTACACAGAGGATTCTGATTGTGATTTGTGCATATTAACGGATAATCAATGATGTATAGGGCTTCCTTTTTTTCTTCAAGTTTCAAGTTATACATTATGTCTCAACAGCACGATACTCACATGTTTAAACCTATAATCTCAATAACGTTAACCTACAATATGTCCTGCAAGCGGGGGATATAAATTCCACTCATTGGATTGTTGTATTTATCTTTGTTTTGAAATTCCAAGCGAGGGTTGACGCTAATGTTAAATCTCCATATATAGGCGTCGACCCTATCTTTACAATTTTTTTTATTTTTTTAAAAAATTGTATTTATTTTCAAGCTGTTATGTCTGAGGACTTGATCAAGTTCATATACATTTTAAATTTCACTTCAGTTTATTTTTTTCCCTTGTAAAACTTATAAAATCTAGGTACCCATGTAAAATTCTCATTCTTATTACTCTGAACTGGTTAAAATCACTGCACGGAAACATTGTTGGTTATCAGGTCCTGGGTAAAATTGTCCAGAAAATTTGTGAGGAGTTATCTTCCTCTTTATGAAGAAAACATTTTGTTTCACTTCTTCATCCAGAGGACAACTTTTAAAGTATTAAAAAGTACTTTCAGAAGCTTGATGCACATAATAATGACATTCAGACGGTGTACACTTCACATGGACTACAAGTTGTGCGCCTATGGTGATAGATTTCCTTGCATCTACAAATATTTACCCTGAGTTAAAGCTCCCCGTAACACTGCCCAAAACTGTAATAAAGTATAGGAAACTGTTTTTTCCAGCATGACTTATATATGATAGCTTTGATAAATCATTTCTAAATAGAAAAACCATATCTTGTGGGACTTTATGGGAAAAGAATTAAGATGATACTATTGGAGGTCCAGGGCGTGAATCCTGTTCTAGCTCCGTATATTTTTATTCATTTGACTTTAGCTAATGCCAAGACATTAAACCCCAAACAAGAAGACATGAAAAATAATAATAAAGACGAAAAATTAGGGGGGGGGGGGGCTAGACCAGGATTCGAACCCAGGACTTCAGACTGTTATACTGTCACTCTAACCGACTGAACTACCTCAAGTCAACAGAAGCGTCCTGGCCCAACTGTGCTACAGTTATATCCAAACGAACGTTAAGGGGAGGCTACTGAGTTTAGGGAAATAGGTCATTGCAGCGGAGCAGGGATCCTCAACCATGAAAAGTCAAGAAAATTTCCTGATTTTTCAAATGAAAAAGTTTTAAAAATAGGGTCAAAGGGGATACCATCTTAAGTATAGTATAATAATTTAAGAAATTAATATAAAAGTATCTTTTCTATAATTCACTTTCTTTTCGCGTTACAGTCAAATTTTCATGGATATTGATGGGTAGACATGCTCATAAATTTAAATTATCCAAGAATGTTAATTATTAATGATTGTTATTATCAATATTGAAAAAGCATCCTTTCTACCAATTACATTAAAGTTCTTAAATTTGCCAATAAATCTTTGACTTACAGTTTGCCGAAGAAAGTGCATACGAAATTAAATAGATGTATAGTACTTTCTTCATCAGTTTGGAACTATGTAGTATTATCAAAGTTTTACTTTCTACACAAACAATGTACGTATTAACCGTGTCACAACGTTTCATTCATAGCTGGACAAAGGGACCAGTCGGTCTTGAAACGTTAATACGTACACTGTTTGTGTAGAAAGTAAAACTTTGATATATATAGATAGATTAGTACTATAGTTTAGATTGGAGATATTTATGTATACTGAGGTAGGCTTTGAATGGTTTTGATATATTGTTCCTGTACATTTACTGGGTTTACAAAGTCAGGATTGATTAGTTGTGGACGAGGGCTGTCTCTAGGTGTTGTTAATTGGTATTTTGCGTAAAATCGTAGGTAGGGATTGATCATTTGCGAGCTCCTCTAAACAGCTACAGGCCATCGACATTCACAATCCGGCTTATCTTCCCCCCTGACCTTTACCATTCCCTTGTCCTTATTAAATCAACAGACATTGGCGTTCCATTGACTTCCTATTCCGTTCCCCATTAATAGACCGACCAATTTCTAAGCAGCAATCTCCGCAACGATTTGCAGATATATGGGGTCCAGAAGGATATAGCTCCCCACGTACGATGGCCGTCCTTGGTCGTGACCTCTTTTCCCCCACCACCAACATTGATTGACATTATCGGAATGCTGAGACAAAACATGATGAGCTTTTCATTTTCCATCCTTATCTGGCATTACATGACTGAGTTCCTTCAAGGCTAATCTTCCAACGAAAACCTCGCCAGCAATTGGAAGTAACATTGGCGTACAATATCTTTTCTATTGAATGACTTTCAACCAATCACGGATGAAAATCAACCTTACGGAAATCATATACGTTAGTCCCGGAACAAACATCGATGAACACTTTTCATTGTAAACATGATTGGATCTAATTTCGGTTCGGCTATCGTTGCCATCTTGAATGAAGCCTGTTTGAACGGCTGATGTGGAGAGATTTGCCAAACTGCCGAGACATGGTTGACCGACACCAGTTACCGATAAAACAACCCCTGTCGTAGCTAATGATCGTTCAATCAGATCACAGGCATGATTACCTGTGTCGCTTTGCAGATAAGCCGTGCCAAGTCTTGTATACTAGTACATGGTGTGACCAGATGTATTTAAGTCGAGATCTAGTTGTGTGTTGTGTTTACAATTTTGATTTTAAGTACATACCCTATTTTATTCAAAGAAATTCTGTTAGCATCAGGATTATACTTAAATATTTATTAAAAAACGAAGCATAAGTTAACTGTTTTATCAAAAAAATATTTTATTTTTGAAATAAGAGTTATAACTCTCCTAAGAAGTATTTTCATATTTTGAAATGTAATGAACACAGTTATTGTTATTTCTCAGAGTTGATTCGTGAATTATAAAATAAATTTTACCATCTTTGCTGTTGTTTAAATGTAATTATATAGCTTGCAGGGGGTGTAAATGATGGAGGAACTGGAGTACCAGGAGAAAAACCACATGGTTGGGAGGTGACTTTAGCAAACTTTTTCAGGTCCATCCAGGGAATCAAACCCAAGCCTTCTTGGTGAATAGCGAGTGTGTTGTCCACTTAAGCCAAACATCTTGTTATTTCAAAGTCTGATACAGCCAATTGTAATAGATAGATGCAGCCAAAGTACTAGTGTTATTCAAATTCTCTAATACAGTAAAACCTTGTTATACTGCCACCTTCTGTCCTCTGTGATTTTGGCGGTATAACAAGTTTGGCAGTATATCAGGTTTACAGTTTTAAACCCAAGTGTTCACACACCAACTGAACTTATTATACTAAAACAAATAATAATTTACTTCAGATTTTTTTTTCTTTTCAAAACTGTAATTTAATGTATCAAATTGTTGAGCATTCACATACAACATACAGCTGATTACCTGGTCAGTCGGCAGTCACGTGTAACAATACAATGTACACACGTACGTAACATACAGCTGATTACCTGGTCAGTCGGCAGTCACGTGT